>NW_027497240.1:0-70222 GCF_021521415.1 Bidens hawaiensis | reverse complement strand
GGAAGGATCGTTTCGGTATATTATATATATATATATATATTATCATAAATAAAATATTATCGGCAATTAAAGTTCACCGTTCGTTTTATATTACTTTCGGTCAAAACTCCGGGTTTTAACGTTTAACCGATTCGCAAATTATCGGAAAAATATAAAAATTATCTAAGTAATATAATTTCTTTATTTCATTTTAATATATTTTAAAATTAAGGGTTTAATTTGTATATATACTATAATTTATGTTTTAATATTATATAAAAGATCAAGGGCCTTAATTTAAATATATTAATATAATAAAAATTTAGCCCAATCCCCCCGTCCATCCCCCGTTTTCCGGCCAGAAGTCCGGCAAGCCGTAAATTTCGCAAAAATGTACCATTTAACTCGACTGAAGACTTGTAACATCTTTTGGCATTAACAACAAACCTTAATCTTCGTCTAACGCGTAATATTGATCTAATATTTGTTAACTGATCCCTTAATCTTGAAGTTCGGTTGCTTCGATTACGTTTTTGCGCTCTTTGGTTTCGAGGTGAGTTTCGCACACCCCTTTTTATAAATGCTTTTATTACTTTTGGGGGAAGCATATATATCATATCTACCCAATGGTTTATCGAGTCATTTATAAAACTGCGATTCATATCATGGAATTGTGTGTTTACACGCTTACATGATTATTTGCTCAGCTCATGGTTTCATCAATAAGTATGATCATACGCCCCCCTTTGTACTCAGGACCATTTTGTTATGAGTGGAAAAGGGACCCCCGATCCGAGTACGTTGGTTGTTACCGACCGGAAAGGACATTGCATGTGAAGTAGTTATAATTTTCACATGTTTCATGGAATTGCATGAGTTTTGCGTATTTATACAAAACTTGTGTGAACTCACCAATTATTAAGTTAGTTGACCGTATTTTATATATATGCTATAGGTACAAGCATTAGAGGATGATACTTGTAGAAGACACTACACTTAAGTTGTTTAAACAAATGGGCCAAATGTTTAGTTATATTTATATTTTCTTGTATTTCTTGTTTACAAACTAGTGCATATGATGTTTAAACCAATTTATGATAATATTGTCACTTAATAGTGTCACATGTGTTTGAACAACCTGTATGTCACACTCGGGCGTTTCCGCTTTAGCCGGGGTGTTACAAATTGATATCAGAGCCGTGACTATAAGATAGGACAATAGACGTAGTGCCCTAGTTAGTTATAGCTTATTTGCTTATTTGTTTAGGGTTGCATGATTAGAAATTATGTGGGCCCTATGTGATTGTTCGAATGCGTATGTTATTACTTACCACTGTTGATTTGTTTACGCCTCATGTACACAAGCACACACACAAGTCCAAGGCTTATGCCTAAAACGAAGGTTTTTAATCATTTTCAATCGATTTTATTTCAGTTTACGATATTTTCTTCATAAAAATGGTTCTATATGGCGGGTATGTAGTAAACTGTAAGGGGGACATGCTTATTTTCCAAACTCTTGACAACAAGGTTATTGAAAACTAAGGATAAGCAATGCATAAAAATCCAATCAGACGCGGACCCGGTTGCTTACCTGGAGAGTTCGGAAAGGGCATGAAACCTATTAAGCTAAAGCATACCACACCAAACGCCATACGAATCACAACTTTAAACTTTCAAACGTGACAATATGCTGTTTGTGAAAAGAATATGGTTACACTCTTAAGGATGTCACACAAGTCATGGTGGTTCATGCGACATGTGACTCCGACCCTCAATGTTTTGCAATGTGTTTTAACTAAAAGTCTGACAAGTCGTGGCGATACACGAATACTCAGCTTTTGGTTCGATTTTGATTACACATTTTGATTTGTATGTTTTAACTGAAAGTCTGTCAAGTCGTTGGTGATCCACGAATACCCAACTTTCAGTTCGATTTGATTACACATTTTTTATTTTTATTGGAACATACAAGTTATGATAATTTATACAACTTGTGATTCCGAAGACTTAATTATTCATATTACGGCTTTGAAAAGTCATTGGGTTATCTGAATTTCAATTTGTTTTTCGTTATTGGTATATATTCATTATTTCTTATTTCTTATGTATTGAATTGAAAATACGAATAGTCATGGTGATGCATGAATAGTCGGATTTCAATTCGTTTTCTCTATATAATTCATTTATTATTATGGTTTTAACTGAAAATTTGAAAAGTTATGGTTGTACATAAACACTCGATTTCAATTCGATTTCACAGTTTATATTAAGTTTGCATTAAATTCATATTTTGATATATTTTCCATCTGTTTATTCAAAGATTTACAAGATTATTATTGAAACGCAAAAACTCGTTGACTCATGAGCATTTCAATTTCAAATTTTGTTTCATACGATTTTATTTCTTTACTTATATTATGAATTATGTAGATGGATTCCGGTTATAAGAATCTTGCATGTAAAGTTCTTTTGAATGTTAATACGAATTTCATATTTACGTTTCGTATCACATGAATTCTTCACGCTTCGCAACATAACTTCTCGATTTCCTCGACGTTGCCTTCAAAACTCAACCCACAATACGACAACCTAAATAATCAAGAAAATGACCATCGCAATCCCAACCATGACAAACCAAGATCATCACTAACTGCAACAATACAAAACTATGCCCGAACCAATCCAGACCTAACACAACTCTTGGACACTCAAACTCAACCCAACAAAGATGCATACACGAGAACCCATACATATTCAAAACCACCCATCTATTCCCACAACATGTTTCCTAACCATTTACTTTGCCATATTGCTCCCACTTCAAACCTGTAACCATTGTAACAACCCAAGTACCCCACAATACTTAGGCAGGCCTAACTCGTTTCCGCCACGCAATACTTTATCCCGGGTTTTCCTTGTCCACTTAAAATTTTAGTTGTTTTTTGGCATCAATGCCTAACCTTTTCAAACACATTAACCATGCATACTTTTACAAGTTTATTAACACATTTTACTAAGAATTTCAAATCTCGATTATTTTAAATAGTCAATTAACAAATATATATATATATATATTCACAAAAATTATTTCGTTACACGAAGTATAATCAAGATATTTTTATAAAAGAAATTTTATTTTAACCAAAGGAGTTATACCCATGTTATTATTATTACTATCAATACCTTTATTATTATTATTATTCCAATAAAACCATTAAAATAAAATAAAATAAATATATTGCTTTAAACAATTCCTAAGCTGACAAAGATGCATACACATGAAAACCCATACATATTCAACACCACCCATCTATTCCCATAACATGTTTCCTAACCATACCTTACCATATTGCTTGCACTTCAAACCTGTAACCATTGTAACAACCCAAGCACCCCACAATACTTAGGCAGCCCTAACTCGTTTCCGCCATGCAATACTTTATCCCGGGTTTTCCTTGTCCACTTAAAATTTTATTTGTTTTCTGGCATCAATGCCTAACCTTTTCAAACACATTAACCATGCATTTTCCATACATACTTTTACACGTTTATAAACACATTTTACTAAGAATTTCAAATCTCGATTATTTTAAATAGTCAATTAACAAATATATATATATATATACACACACACACACACATATATATATTCACAAAAATTATTTCATTACACGAAGTATAATCAAGATATTTTTATAAAAGAAATTTTATTTTAACCAAAGGAGTTATACCCATATTATTATTATTACTATCAATACCTTTATTATTATTATTCTTATTCTTATTATTATTATTATTATTATTATTCCAATAAAACCATTAAAATAAAATAAAATAAATATATTGCTTTAAACAATTCATAAGCCGTGAGGCTATTATATCATCAACAACGAGTTATTTTATCTAGCGACCTCTATTTTACCAAAGCTTCGCCCAATAGAAAATCTTTTATACAAAAAAAAATCACAAAGTTTCCAAGCTTTAGCACTAGCTAAGGATATATTTTTTTTTATCATGCAAATTATTATTTTAATTTTCTTTAGGTTACAAAAGTATCACATTTTTACAACCGATTTTCACAAACTTGAACGAATCTCAAGTGATAATTTCTTCTCCTTTCTTTGCCAACGCCAACGAGTTTCAGGTTAAGAAATTATACTACCGCCCTATAATAAACTTCATACCAAAAAACCCATCTCTGAGAAGACAAGCATTGCAAGCCGCCTTTCGTTTTCCTTTCTTTCTTCTTCATACAAATATATTGTTATATATATTATTCTGTTTGGATATTATCAAAATAATTTTACGTATCGATTTCTTTCGAAGGTTGTTTACGAAGTTAATAACGAGTTTGGTTATTCATTAATTAGTGAACTATTTTCATGCATAGTGCATTTTGAATCGGTTTGCTTTGTTATTTCAATCTCGTGGTCTATAACCGATTTCCCATAAGCACAATCGTTTAGTGAAAATTGGGACCACATACATGTTGAGTTTATTATTGTTACACGAATCTTTTTGATTGTTGATTAGTTCTATTTCCGCTCAATGTTTTATTCGAGTTATTTTGTTATTCTTGATTTTCAATATTTCATCAATTTGATCAATCGTTTATTTTGATCTTGAAGTTTCAATCATTTATTCTTGAATCAATTAGAGACGAATGTTTCACTTTGATCTCGAAGTTTCAATTGTTTATTTTGTGATTCTTAAACTCAATGTGACCTTCATTCACATTGCGATTTTATTGAAAATATTGAATTGTTTACCGAGTCATTATTGTAACACCCCGTAACCGCAGCGGAAACGTACGCGGGATGCGACAGACACCTCTGATATCAACCACATTGTTTATAAAGAAAATCGAATGTATTAATATACTTCAAAATTACATTGTCTCGTCTTTCATTATCGTCTAGGTGATACACACTTCATACAATACGATTCATAATTCTATCTGTTATACTGTATCCTAACGTCCAGCACGCAAAACTTACACACATCGAGCACTTAGCACGTAATCAATCACTTTATCTTAGTTGTACCTGAAAAGCATGTGAGAAAACGGGTCAACTACGAATAGTTGGTGAGTTTCACAATTTTAGTAAACCATGATAAATCCATATCATAACATAATATTATCTGGGGACACTGTCAACCCATAAATACATTTAATAACCTCTGGGAACTCTGTTACCCCAGAAACATACTTCCAATAACCTCTGGGAACTCTGTTACCCCAGAAACATACTTCCAATAACCTCTGGGAACTCTGTTACCCCAGAAACATACTTCCAATAACCTCTGGGAACTCTGTTACCCCAGAAATTGTTGCGGGACCTTACAATATTAACAACTCAAGCAATTACCATTTCAATACATTACCGTACGATTCCCGTACATTAAACATTATATAAATACATTCATTTCCATGCGTTCAGCACGTACTTAATCATTTTGATAAAAACATGCTTTCCGCCCCGGGAAAATATTTAAAACAGTTCAGTAAAAGGGGCTCGTGAAAACTCACCTTAGCACATGCAAGCAGGTAACAACAATCATTATCAATTAACACGTCCAATCTGTAATATAATCCCTACGATCGTTATTATACAATTATTGGTTATATAATCTTTAACCTTATCAATCGGTACATCTGGGGACACTGTTAACCCAGTACTGTACCTGTTCCGGGGGCAATGTTAACCCAGAAATACTTCTCCGGACTCAGATTGTGATGTCGTTTAGAGTTCCATGGTCACAATTTCTATTAATCGTTTTCTCGTTTTGCGTGCCTAGCACGAATATCCGTTTTATGTTTCAAAAATGAGTTTGGTCACACACGACTCGAAAATAGTGGTTGTCTGATAATTTAATTTAAAATGTGAAATTATAGCTCGGTTTAGACGCCCCGATTGGCCGCGGGACTCGTTTCCGTCTTTGGCGTACCGGAAACCGTTAAAATCGGTTAAAAATACCCAAATCATCCGACTTATTTTCGGATGATTCATTTTTACTTGTTTAACTCAATTATATGAAAATAGTCCATTTTTAAGGTTTTTATACACCAGTCAGCTCGCTTATGCGAACTTTACCGGTTTACGCGTTTTAACTTTAAAAGTTTGATAATTAGCACGATTAATTATCCGTTTACTCTCGGATCTTGAAATTTTGCCCAAATCACTTTTTAACAGTGGGTAATTTTATAAAAATATTTCCAGAATTAATTCTTATATTTAAAATTTATTTATCTATTTTTAAACACCATTTAAACACTAAATATGTCGTAAATACCAAACGATCTTAGAAAAATCCCAAATTTTTCCTGGATGTCCCCTGCCATCCACATAGTCCCCTGTAATTTTTCCAGAACCAAAATCTTCTTTTACATACCCTTTTTACCAAAACCGAGCTAGAAATCCCTAGAACTCGTTTAACCGAAAAGCCTACTTAGACTTCTCCAATGGGCCTCAAATTTTGTGTGTGACTTATACATGATATAAAAAGCTTATTCTTAAATTTTCCAGAATTTTTCATGATGTTTAGCTATTTTTCACCATTTTTGGCCAAAACCGAGCATTAAATTCACCAAATATTCATCCTTTATTCAAAAATTACCAAAAATTCACAGAACTCTTATTTTCATGTGTAGAACATCCCTGTAAAATTTCATGACCCAACTCTAAACCATCAACAATCTGTCCCAAAAACTCATAACCGAACATAACCGAATATACCTTTCGTTTTCCGCCACTACAAGCTACAAACTCATCTTTCCGCCTTGTCTACCACTAAATACAGAATCTACAAACAACATACCACAATACCAAGCAAGTTACACTCACGATCAAGCCATTTCTTTCATGGTTACGGTTATGATACTAAAAACAAAGATTTAACCGTAAAAATTCGTTTTTGACTCGTTTAACTCATTTCTTGGACCAAGATCCCTTGTATAACTTGTATACATCACTTGATCATGCAAGAATCGGTTTCATCTCGGGTTTCCACCCATTTTTCATTTGAAACCTCATTTTCTTGAAAGAAAACTCAAGAAAGAACTATGAAAATGATTATATCTCGATCTTTACCTTGGTTTCTTGATTAAAGACTTGGGTTTTTGTATGAAGGTTTGAAAGGTTGAGAGGATTTGGACTTGGTTGAATGAGAAAAAAAGAAAATGAATTGGTTTGTGAGTGTGTGTGTTCCGATCGGAACTTTTGGATGGGTGGGGTGGGACCCACTTGTTCAATCTAGTCCACTCATTTGGATTTCCATGATCTGGATAATGTTTTGGATAATCTGGTTCAGTTCGTTTCTCGGTTAAACGTTTAATTCGGCTTAAAACGAGGCCAAAACGGTTGTTTTTCGGCTAAAAAAATAAAATTTATATAAAACCGATTTAAAAACTTAAACCATGACATTTATTAACTTAAAATGTCATATTATTAGTTATTACGCATCTTTTTCGGCTTGATCGATCGTCTCTTGCTCGGTTTGGTATTAAAGGTTTCGTTTAACGTACCGACGTACTATTAAATCGAAATCCTTTTTCTGTGCTATAATCCACTTATCCCGAAGCTTTAATACTTCGTAACATCACTAATTATCATATATCTCGTCTATAATTGAACCCTCGATTCATTCGGGTTTCAATAACTATCGATCGTTTGATCGCATAATCAATACGGTGAATTATATATTCACGTACAATCAATACAATGAACCATGTATTCTCGTATAATTACCATGGTAACCCGTGTACCCGACATTGTATATGACGTAACTAACGTCTACCGGTTAGGGTATACCTGGTTTCGTCGGAATCGTTACATTCTCCCCCCGTTAAGAAATTTCGTCCCCGAAATTTTACACGCCCACTATCTCCTTTCGAGAGAAAGGTGGGGGGTTTTTCCTTCAGAATTCATCCTCGCGTTACCAAGTATAATCTGGTCCTCGCTGTGAATTCCACTTAATCTTAATTAATAAAGCTTGGTATGTCCAAACTGTTTAGTTTTCCCGTCTACTATCACTACGGAATTAGTTATGATATCAAACATGTCTTCTATGAGTACCTCTATTACTAGTACTTTCGTTGCCTCATCACTTAGGCACTTTTCAATCCGTATACATGGCAGAACATCATGTATAGTACTTAGCCCCTGGAATACTTTAATCAATAAACTAAGTGACCAATCATGGAGATAATCACATGAGGCCCAATATATTAAGGAGCTAATTTCGGTTTTGCCAAACCTCATATCACCTCTCTCTAAGGTGATGCCTTAAAGTACCTTGTCACCTCTTTCTGGCGACAATGGTTTCCTTTGAATGTTGGCATAAATCCTTTGCCAATCTCGCGCTGCTTTCAACTTACCTTAAGTATTATAAATCCGATTGTTTGTTTCTCGAATCAATTAAAATCTTATGGCTTGATTGAAGCCCATTTTCAATTTGACAAATTGGTGATAACTACTTCACCCATAGAAAGCCTCCAGCTCTCGATGCTTCCTTCCCCTCCTTCCAATAATGGAAGTAGGATGACTATCTCGATCTGAGATCATTGAAAATGGTACTCCACGACGAGTTACCATTTCATCATCATGAATTTGGGCGAGAATTCATTATGGTAATTGTCATAGATTGGGATGAAATGTGAGGATTGGTTAATCGATCCGCGATTACCCAATTTACATCATGCCTTTGCTATACCTTAGGAATTTGTGTCCCGAAATCCATTGTAATTTATTCCCACTATTATTGGCGAATTTTCTGTCGTTGTGGCGTTCCCTAGGGTTTTCGGTGTGCAGCCTTATCTTTCGCATAACTCAATATTCACCAACACACGTAACCATATCTTTCTCCAAACTCGACCATTAATAAAAATCCTTTCAGATATCCGTATCATCAATAATCAAATCCAATCCCGGATGTATGGATTATTTCGATCTATGCGCTTCGTCCATGATTAATTCACGAAGGTCATGGGGGGGGGGGTCGGGATCCAAACCCGATCTTTGAAATAGAGGGTTTCGTCCACGCGCTGTCCGAAATTCCTTTCGTTGCCGTAAAGTTCCTCCTTTTCCAAATGTCCCTCTTTCAACGCCTCATATTTAGTTCTTTCTGATCGAATATGTGATGCAACTTTTATGATCGGTGACGATGGTGCACTTCGTATCGTAGAGACAATGTCTCCACATTTAAGTGCATAGATAACCGCTCCCAGTTCTAAGTCGTGAGTAGTGTAATCTTACTCGTGTACTTTTATCTGTCAGGAAGTATAGGCTATAACCTTATTATACTGTGTCAACACGCATCCTAATCCTCTACGCGACGCGTCACAATACGCGACAGAACCATCGTCTCCATCGGGGTGACTTAAAATCGGCGCTTGGTACAATTTTAACGGTTTCTATCTTATTTGGATCTTTGCGTAATCCCCGTTGCTTTACAACATGACCAAGGGATTATGCCCTCTTTATTCAAAATCACATTTCGAAAACTTCGCGTATAGCTCATCTTGCTTTAACACTTCCATAATTTTCCTTAAACGTCGTTCGTGCTCTTCTTTATGTTGCAAATATATCAAAATATTATCAATGAATGCTATGACAAATTTGTCAAAATAAAGTTTACAGACCAGGTTCATGAGTTCCATGAACACTGCCGGCACATTTGTTAGCCTGAACGGCATGAATAAGAATTCACAATGGCCGTACGAGTCCGAAACGCTGTTGTTGCAACGTCCTCCACTTGGATTTTTCATTTGGTGATAACTATATCTAAGATCAATTTTCTAAAGATAAATCGCCCTTTGCAGTTGGTTAAACCGATCATCTACTTCGAAGAAGTGAATACCTATTCTTGATCGTCACTTTATTCAATTCTCCCTAATCACACATATCCTAACACTTCCGTCCTTCATTTCCCAATTAAAACTGGTGCACCCCATGGTGACTAACTAGGTCGTATAAAACCTTATCCAATAATTCTTGCATTTCAGTTGGTGCAAGTCGATAAGATGCTTTAGCAACAGGGCCAACTTGAGACATTAAATCGATTCTGAATTCGACCTGTCGGGTTGGCGGTAATCCAGGAAGTTCTTCTAGGAAAAACTTGTGGAAATTCGCGTACCATAGGGATATCTTCTATATGTTTTCTTTTAATTACTTTGGCAATCGCGTTTGTCAAATACACCACGTCTTCCTGTCGTAAATATTATAACATCTCAAGATGAGATTAGAGTGGTAACATAATACCGTACACTTTTCTCTGTATCAAATCGCTTCATCGTCCGAAGGAGATCTTCTAATCGTCTTCTTTTCATATTTGATTTCAACTTCATGTTGAGTTAGCCAATCCATGCTAACTATTACGTCAACACTTCTTTACTTTACTGGTCGTAGGTCAATAAGGAAAGGTTAATCGTTCAGAATAATAGGACAATTCCGAACAATTTAGTTAACCATTAGGGATTTACCGTTAGCGATTCTACAGTATAGGGTTCTATAATTTCACTTAATCGGTATCTTTCCCAATAATAGGAGGTTAACGGGAACTAACTTCTATTGACGACCGTAAAAATTATCACTGAAATCTATTGATTTAAAACTACCACATACTTAACACCACCTTTGGATCATGACGTGCTTTATTCAAATTACTCACAAAAACACGGCTCCTTGCTTGATCAGAGGTTGATGCTTGTCATGAGGTTCATCTTCCAACGACACCTTGGTTCAACTTTGGGCAATTTCTTTTGAAACGTTCGGTACTGCCACATTCATAGCAGGTACAACTGTTTGGCATAAATTGATTTCTTTGGGTGGATTGTTATTGAAGTTGTTGGGTTCGGAGTGGTCGTACAGGGATGGGTTGGGGGTTGCCGGTTCACAAGGCTTCATTTGGTTCTACAATTGGGGCATTACGTCTATCTTTACTACACCTGTGGCCCACTATCACTCGACATTCTTCTTCCTGCCGATAACCATATATTTTCCACATTCAGGGAAGGACCCTTTATCATTTCCCTTCTTTAACACTCGACGTCTCACCTAACGTCCTTCCATTCCGCTTCCCATAAAGTCAAATATATCAATGCTGGCTTGGGCCACAACCCTTCCAAAGGTTGTATATATTTTACAGGGTTGACTATACTCCTTATCGATGGAGTTAGTCCCCAATCTAGCACTCACTTTGCTTTGTTTCAGGAGTAATTAGCCATGCTACCAGACATGACAATTCCTTCAAACGATTTGCGTGCTCTAAGTGATCAGCACACAACATTTCTATCTTTCATGGCTCAGTTTCCAATCTCTGAGTTTAATTACTCGAATAAAAATGCTCTAGCACAAGAATTTTAAATCCTGACCATATCATCTGAGTAATAATTTTCCAATTATAATTTTTGTACCATCGTGTTCCATCACGATACAACATAATCTACCAACATATCCGTAGCATATTTCACTACACAATATTCTAGACTCTTACCAATATCCTTAACCATTTCGATCTTTTCCATCCACTCGCTAATCTATTCCTCCCTTTACCATCAGTAAACTATTAATAATTTCCTTACCACAAACAACAAACATATCCTTCATACCTGATCTAATTCATTACGACTACTATTCATGTTTAGTTTATAACTAATACTTGTAGTTATAATAGCATTCGGTGTAACATTTTCACTCTTAGTAATTACATTAAGAGTTGAAATATTCATAATCATGTGATTGCTCGATCTATAATTCTGCAATCACATTTGCATCAACATTAGCAGTGAACAGTGATACGACATTCGGTATCATCATCTGCTATCTTTGAGCAATCAACTGAATCATATCAATCTCCATCATTGGAGTTACTCTTTTTATGTCATTCTGCCGTACTTGTCCCGTACGCAGTAATCAATAATAATCTCACCGTATAACTCGTTACCAGTTCAATCATATCAGCAGGTACACATACACACCAAATATTATCACATATATTACACATACCGGCATCTAGTATATATGTCCCACAAATATAATAACATATGGACTTAACCTGACATCGGTTAACGTTTAAATATGTTTCATAACCCTTGTCACCAACTGACATATAGACCTTTCTCAACAAAGATCAATGTTTAATATGCTTGATTTCAATATCCTTTTGCATGTCAGCACAACCTATACATGCTCACCGTGAGCACCGAACGATTACGTACCACGGAGTTATAATATCCGTGTCTATTCGTATATCCGGCATACACAGTATACCTCCTACGAACGAACAACCAACTATGCCATAATGATTCCAACACTTCTTTGTGTATAGGTAATCATTCTATTCGAGCATACATGGGTGTAAACATCTAACGGATGTAAGGATAACATAGGAAGTTATTAGAATAGGCGGTACCGGTGTTGGTAGGGTATGGGATTTATCAATTTTTGGTTGGGAGTGACGGTTACTAGACATTTCTGGTTAATGTCAAACGGGAGATTTGATTTGGTACCATCATAACTATAACCCGATAAGTCCGACTTATCACCAACTGATGCTCTAGAAATTTCAGCATCCTCGGTACTTTTTATTATCACATCCCCCGGTTCCTTATCCGGGTCTTATTTCCCAATACTTGAACCCACAAGATATGCACACGTATATATATATATACACATTAGCACATATAAATAATATTATATACTGTACACATATGTTGCCATTTTTACCTATTAATGTACCCCGCGACATTCCCCTGAATTCCCTCATGCGGACAAGTCTGTTATTATGTTCCGGACCATAATAACTCACTTGTCCATCCAAGTTCATCCAGACCTCGTCACTATAAATTATTAGTTGATATTCAGATCCTATAACACTTGAGCTACTGGTTATATTTTAGGTATCTTTTAAAGACATCCTAATTCTTTATAACCAATGGCTCTGATACCAAGTTCTGTAACACCCCGTAACCGCAGCGGAAACGTACGCGGGATGCGACAGACACCTCTGATATCAACCACATTGTTTATAAAGAAAATCGAATGTATTAATATACTTCAAAATTACATTGTCTCGTCTTTCATTATCGTCTAGGTGATACACACTTCATACAATACGATTCATAATTCTATCTGTTATACTGTATCCTAACGTCCAGCACGCAAAACTTACACACATCGAGCACTTAGCACGTAATCAATCATTTTATCTTAGTTGTACCTGAAAAGCATATGAGAAAACGGGTCAACTACGAATAGTTGGTGAGTTTCACAATTTTAGTAAACCATGATAAATCCATATCATAACATAATATTATCTGGGGACACTGTCAACCCATAAATACATTTAATAACCTCTGGGAACTCTGTTACCCCAGAAACATACTTCCAATAACCTCTGGGAACTCTGTTACCCCAGAAACATACTTCCAATAACCTCTGGGAACTCTGTTACCCCAGAAACATACTTCCAATAACCTCTGGGAACTCTGTTACCCCAGAAATTGTTGCGGGACCTTACAATATTAACAACTCAAGCAATTACCATTTCAATACATTACCGTACGATTCCCGTACATTAAACATTATATAAATACATTCATTTCCATGCGTTCAGCACGTACTTAATCATTTTGATAAAAACATGCTTTCCGCCCCGGGAAAATATTTAAAACAGTTCAGTAAAAGGGGCTCGTGAAAACTCACCTTAGCACATGCAAGCAGGTAACAACAATCATTATCAATTAACACGTCCAATCTGTAATATAATCCCTACGATCGTTATTATACAATTATTGGTTATATAATCTTTAACCTTATCAATCGGTACATCTGGGGACACTGTTAACCCAGTACTGTACCTGTTCCGGGGGCAATGTTAACCCAGAAATACTTCTCCGGACTCAGATTGTGATGTCGTTTAGAGTTCCATGGTCACAATTTCTATTAATCGTTTTCTCGTTTTGCGTGCCTAGCACGAATATCCGTTTTATGTTTCAAAAATGAGTTTGGTCACACACGACTCGAAAATAGTGGTTGTCTGATAATTTAATTTAAAATGTGAAATTATAGCTCGGTTTAGACGTCCCGATTGGCCGCGGGACTCGTTTCCGTCTTTGGCGTACCGGAAACCGTTAAAATCGGTTAAAAATACCCAAATCATCCGACTTATTTTCGGATGATTCATTTTTACTTGTTTAACTCAATTATATGAAAATAGTCCATTTTTAAGGTTTTTATACACCAGTCAGCTCGCTTATGCGAACTTTACCGGTTTACGCGTTTTAACTTTAAAAGTTTGATAATTAGCACGATTAATTATCCGTTTACTCTCGGATCTTGAAATTTTGCCCAAATCACTTTTTAACAGTGGGTAATTTTATAAAAATATTTCCAGAATTAATTCTTATATTTAAAATTTATTTATCTATTTTTAAACACCATTTAAACACTAAATATGTCGTAAATACCAAACGATCTTAGAAAAATCCCAAATTTTTCCTGGATGTCCCCTGCCATCCACATAGTCCCCTGTAATTTTTCCAGAACCAAAATCTTCTTTTACATACCCTTTTTACCAAAACCGAGCTAGAAATCCCTAGAACTCGTTTAACCGAAAAGCCTACTTAGACTTCTCCAATGGGCCTCAAATTTTGTGTGTGACTTATACATGATATAAAAAGCTTATTCTTAAATTTTCCAGAATTTTTCATGATGTTTAGCTATTTTTCACCATTTTTGGCCAAAACCGAGGATTAAATTCACCAAATATTCATCCTTTATTCAAAAATTACCAAAAATTCACAGAACTCTTATTTTCATGTGTAGAACATCCCTGTAAAATTTCATGACCCAACTCTAAACCATCAACAATCTGTCCCAAAAACTCATAACCGAACATAAACGAATATACCTTTCGTTTTCCGCCACTACAAGCTACAAACTCATCTTTCCGCCTTGTCTACCACTAAATACAGAATCTACAAACAACATACCACAATACCAAGCAAGTTACACTCACGATCAAGCCATTTCTTTCATGGTTACGGTTATGATACTAAAAACAAAGATTTAACCGTAAATATTCGTTTTTGACTCGTTTAACTCATTTCTTGGACCAAGATCCCTTGTATAACTTGTATACATCACTTGATCATGCAAGAATCGGTTTCATCTCGGGTTTCCACCCATTTTTCATTTGAAACCTCATTTTCTTGAAAGAAAACTCAAGAAAGAACTATGAAAATGATTATATCTCGATCTTTACCTTGGTTTCTTGATTAAAGACTTGGGTTTTTGTATGAAGGTTTGAAAGGTTGAGAGGATTTGGACTTGGTTGAATGAGAAAAAAAGAAAATGAATTGGTTTGTGAGTGTGTGTGTTCCGATCGGAACTTTTGGATGGGTGGGGTGGGACCCACTTGTTCAATCTAGTCCACTCATTTGGATTTCCGTGATCGGGATAATGTTTTGGATAATCTGGTTCAGTTCGTTTCTCGGTTAAACGTTTAATTCGGCTTAAAACGAGGCCAAAACGGTTGTTTTTCGGCTTAAAAAATAAAATTTATATAAAACCGATTTAAAAACTTAAACCATGACATTTATTAACTTAAAACGTCATATTATTAGTTATTACGCATCTTTTTCGGCTTGATCGATCGTCTCTTGCTCGGTTTGGTATTAAAGGTTTCGTTTAACGTACCGACGTACTATTAAATCGAAATCCTTTTTCTGTGCTATAATCCACTTATCCCGAAGCTTTAATACTTCGTAACATCACTAATTATCATATATCTCGTCTATAATTGAACCCTCGATTCATTCGGGTTTCAATAACTATCGATCGTTTGATCGCATAATCAATACGGTGAATTATATATTCACGTACAATCAATACAATGAACCATGTATTCTCGTATAATTACCATGGTAACCCGTGTACCCGACATTGTATATGACGTAACTAACGTCTACCGGTTAGGGTATACCTGGTTTCGTCGGAATCGTTACAATTATTGACTCCAACAATTTATGCTGTTATTAAAGTTTCGTTCATCTTATTCTCGGACCCAATGCTTTATCGAATTACGTGTTTATATCTTGTTATTTCAATGCTACATTTAATTACCCTGTTATTCTTAACCTCATTATTTCATTTATCGAGATGTTCATGACTTCAATTGTTTTCATTCGTTATTCTAATTATTTGGTGTTACTCAAGAGTTCCACTCATTCATTATAATTTTGGTAACATCGTTTATATCCTTTAAAACTTCAACGATTTCATTATTTGGACCAAATATTTTCGCTTATCCTTGATCTCAAGGATTTGTTTATATATTTTGTTAATTTTGATTTCTATAGTTCATCGTTCCTGGTTTCCAAATTTTTATTTATTGTATATGTTTTAAAACCCACACAATGAGACGGATTATGTGGACCATTCGACGATAAAGGTAATTATGGGTCGACACATAATTATCCAAGTTCTCGCATGGAAAACATAATAAATCCGGTTATGTGTAATAACTCGAAACATGGAATGGTTTTGAAAGACGAGACAAATGTAGTATGATAAGGCATGGTGAATGCGCCGCTGATACATCCAATATATATATATATAAATATCCTTGTCATATTTCACATTTGTGGGTTTTTTGCGTCATTCAAAGATCGGGATTATTGTTTTTTATTTAGTTATGTATATAAAATTGTTAAAAAAAATTTTTATAACTCTTTGTATTTTAATTTCAGGACTAAATTTTTAAAAGTTGTAAATCCTGTAACATTTGTTACTTTTCAAACCCGAAAACCCGATCCATTTCGAATTTTTGGGTTCGTTTACAAATACATATATATATATTATAATATTCTCAAAATTCATTTCATATAACATTCGTCAATTTTTCTTTTATTCGTAATCGTTTTCGTTAACCCGACCCGTTGGATCGTTTCGGTATATATATATATATATATATATATATATATATATATATATATATATATATATATAGGATCAGGATCATGTGAGAACCTTTTGGGAATTGAGAACTATGATAACCATTTTGGACCACAAAAAAACCCAAAAATAAAAAAAAATCATAAAACAAAAAAAACACAAAAATAAAAAAAGTAAAAAAACCAAAGTTCTTATTTATTATCCCGATTTCTAAAAAAAAACGTCAAAAAAAAATTCTCGGTTTAGCTAAATTATACATATACATATATGTATAATATGTACATATATGTACGCACATGATTTTTCCTATACACATATTTATAATTTAAGGTAAATGATAATGTACATATGTGTACATTACGTAACTAGAGATTAAATGAAAGTATACATATGTGTATAGGTATAATACGAATTAAAAAGAAAAAAAATCGGTTTTTTTTTGTTATACATATATGTATAATATACACACACATGTTTTTTCCTATACACATATGTATAATTTAAGATAAATGATAATGTACATATGTGTACATTACGTAACTAAAGATTAAATGAAAGTATACATATGTGTATAGGTATAATACGAATTAAAAAGAAAAAAAAACATTTCGTTTTTTTTTCTTTTCTTTAATGAAACCGGAATGAAATATAAGAATTTTGGTTTTTTTACTTTTTTAAATTTTTTGTTTTATAATTTTTTTAAAGGTTTTTTTTAGTGGTCCAAAATGTTTCTCAAAGTTCTCAATTTACCAATAGTTCTCTTAGGATCCTTACCCTATATATATATATATATATATAATCATAAATAAAATATTATCGGCAATTGAAGTTCACCGTTTGTTTTATATTACTTTCGGTCAAAACTCTGGGTTTTAACGTTTAACCGATTCGCAAAGTATCGGGAAAATATAAAAATTATCCAAATAATATAATTTAGTTATTTCATTTTAATATATTTTAAAGTTAAGGGTTTATTTTGTAACCATACTTTAATTTATGTTTTAATATTATATAAAAGATCAATAGCCTTAATGTAAATATATTTAAAATATATTAATATAATAAAAATTCAGCCCAACCCCCCGTCCATCCCCCATTTTTCCGGCCAGAAGTCCGGGAAGCCACAAACGGCTTCGACGACCCGTAAATTTCGGAAAAACGCACCATTTAACTCGACTAAAGACTTGTAACATCTTTTGGCATTAACAACAAACCTTAATCTTCATCTATAACGCGTAATATTGATCTAATATTGGTTAATTGATCCCGTAACAACGTTATTAACGGACGGAATTAACGAAAACCCATTTAACACCATTTAATCGATATACGATGCAATTACGTCTATAAATAGGAATGAGTACATCAATCTAAACTTGCTCACGCTCTCAAAACACACTAACATACTCTCTAAAATCTTGAATCAGTTTGTTTTAATCCGACTCTGGCCAACAACGGTTCTCCGTCAATTCGTAACAATACCAAGTAAGTATTATAGAGTTTTGCTTAGTTTTTCAGTGATTATCAAAACCCCTAACATAGAATTAACAAACAAGGAGCATATTAAAGGAATTTCAATCCTAGGGTTTGAATGAAGATGATGAACATGAGTAATAATAAGTACCTTTTTTTTTTGTTGTTTCAAAATTCAAAGTTAGCTCAGTGGTTAGAACTCTTGTATATGACAGTGTAGATTGTCAGGACAGAGAATCTGGTGTAACCTCAAGAAGGTTGACAAGAACACGCAGATCCATTAACCCGAAGACCTATTGAATATCCCAGCGGAATCAGGATATTCAATGGATGGGAACGAAGATGTGATATAATGACAACGAAACAATAGATAATATTCAGTAAGAACAGATTCAAAGACAAATATTCACTGTATTAAGTATATCATTCAATGAAACAGTAAATGGAATGTGTAGGGTTTCGTGACGGCGGCGGTGGTACGAGGAAACAAAAAGAACATTCTTTGGAATGTTTGTGCCCTCGTATTGCGTGCGTTGCCAACGTCGTTCCTAAAATGGAAACCTAAGACGCTATTTATAGACCCTGGTTATTCCTTCTAGAATCCCTAATCATTACATAACGAAAAAAAAATATAAATATAAGTGTAAGAGTGTTCGAGCATGATATCTATCTTGCTCGAGCAGACTCAGTATGCACGGTATGCTCGATGTATCCTTAAGCATACTTTACTTAGAATATTTTCACAGAAAATATTCTCCTCTAGAAAGCTTCATTCCTCTTGACATATCCTTGTTTTGCTCGAACTAGTCCATCGAGCAAGCCCATTCTTCTTGATGTCTTCAATCCTGTCTTGAGACTTATTGAACAATCTCTAGCATTCTCGGATGCAAATCTTGCTCAGGGGACTGAATCATGCTCTAAGTCCTTGCTTATAACATTGACATCTTCTTATTGCATCCATGCTCGTCACCATGTGCTCGGACATCCTGTGCTCTGATCACTTGGTTAAAACTTGAATGATCAAGTTGTTTGCTCGATTGGCAATCCATACTCGATTGAAGAACACTCTTGCTCGTTGAAGTGTAGCTTGCTCGAAGCCTTAACACTTAGAAGAATTAACCAGAAATGGTTCTGAAGACCAAGCTCGAGGTAGTAAACCATGCTCGATAGTCCAAGCTTGCTCGAAGTCCATACTTAGCCGATTTCAAGAGAAGGTTATTCCAATCTTCCTTAGCAAATATCCGACTAAAAAATCTCCCCCTAGATTAGAACAAGCTCAGATGCACCAAAACACACCTGCATATAGTTACACATGTATCAGCCTACTAAAGATAATCAATTTAAGCATAAATGTCATTTCATTACATAGAGGAAGTCTGCCACTTGGGCATTACAAATCAAATGTTTACAAGTCAAATTACAAATCAAAATAAAACACAAAGATAAAAACGGAAATAAGATGATCATCATTAAGCTCCATTCGATTATCTTCTTCTTTGGCTTCTTTCAATAGCTTTTTCTTTCTTTAGTTTCACTATGGCAGCTTTTTGCTTGAACATGTCAAGTTCCACTGCATCTTGAGAGTCAAAAGGAAAATCTGCATCCACAATGTCTTGAAGGTCTTGGGTATGTATGAATTGTAAGTCTTCATCATACAATACCACCGCAACCGTTCCTCCTGATTCATTTCTCAAGGATATTGAATCATTCTGTCTGTTGTAAGTGAGATTAGCTATCCTTCCATTTTGTTGCACAACAGAGTTTGGCTCCAGCATCTGTCTTCTCATGGCTAAGCGCTCCCTCAACGTTCTTCTTTTACCACTTGAGCTGCTTGCCTAATGAGTTTTTCTTTTCTTTGAATCAAACAGAGAGAGTTCCAAGGTGTGAACTTCATTTATCCTTTTTCGTCTCCTCTCTCTCTCAGCTTGGCTGCGTACTTCTCTTTTCTTTTGTTTGAGAAATGGGAACCCCATCTCAGATTGTTTTTTGATGAATTTTGAGAGGTCATTTCTCTGCTGCCCCGCAGGTTGTCTTATGTCTTAATTGTCATACAAATCTAGCTGAGCCATTTTCTCCAACTGTTCTTTTGAAAAATTTCTTAAATCATCTCTGAAAATTATTAGACTTTCTTCATCATCTTCAGTCGCAACTCTTAAGGTCTTGGATCTTTTGTCAAAGTAGATATGTGTGGGCAGGTTCAAGTTTCTTGACGGTTCAGGCCTCACAATCTCAGACCTTATTAACATTCTGCTTGTGCTGACTGGAGGATTTTTCTTTGCCTCTTCAATCTCTAATTCTCCATACCATTGCTTGATGGTTTCATAGTTCTGCAACATCAACCTTCCTACATTTGCACCTCTCTTGCAGAGTGCGCTTATCATATATGCCCTTTCTTCTTCCTGTTTCTTCAGTTTGGCTTCTTGTAATCTTCTTTCTGTTTCTAGGAATAGCCTCTATTCTCTGTGATAAATATCTAGAAGTTGAGAATGAGGCATATTATCAAATTCATTCTCTGTCATTACTTTGTCCATCACTATATCTTTCAAAGTTTGGACTCGTTGTGGATCTTTGAACCACTCCCTTGCTTTTGCTTCTTTCTTTTCTGCCTCCTCCTTTTCTTTCTCCTTTTGCAACTTCAATTTCTTTTCGCTCTCACTATCAGCAATGCTCTTTTGATCTTTTTGTGAATCTTTGACCATTTTTACTTTTCTTTTTAGTTCATCCAGAGATAGATTTTTTAAGAAATCATAGTTGTAACCATGCACTTAGAAGAAATTTTATTTCTTTGTACTTGCTTTTCAAAACTTCATACTCTGTTTCATCTCTGACTTCCTTTTCAGTTCTTTTCTTTAATCTCTCTTCTTCTATCATAACTTTCTCCTTTTTCTTGCTCATCTTTTCAACATAATTTGCAACATCGTCTACCAGAGCACTCTTATAAATTCTCTCAAAAGTATCGAAAGATTGTAGGTTTAGAAATGCAGGCTTATTGATGTGCGTCGAATATGTCTAAAAGAATGACCCTCAGAACTAAGCTTTAAATATAAAATGAAAATCCTAAAACCACACACAACTGGCAAGTGTACCGATCGCAAGTAGTATAGACCTAGGAAGTCTGAGAACACGAAGACACGTAAGGACGCTAGATCACTAACTCTAGACAATACCTACCTAAGAATAATATTTAATTGATTCTTGATTTTTAATGACTTAACTGGACTAATTAGACTGACTGACAAAAGTTACCAAAAAATAGAAAACTTAACGACCAACTAACTGTGTTGACTTCGGATGGAGAAAAACGTCTACCTAGGTCTGAATCAAACTGTAGGCCTAACAAGCTAATGGATTGGATGACATCAAGACACCGGTCCCTAAAGATGACACGACTAAGGGACTAAGGATTGCTCAGGCTCACTGGATCACCTCTTAGTCTCACTCAATAAACCTTAACTACTCTTAATCGGCTAAAACGACCAAACCGGGAAACAATTGTTAACGTGTTCTAATGTTGACTCACCTCTCGGTCTCACCAACACTCGACCCTAATGGCAATGAATACTACACAACCAAGGATAGAGGAACAATTCATGTTGAGCAAACACCTAAACCTGACAAGAAACGAACTCGCTCTCGCGCAATTCTAATTCTAGCATGCAAAGGCACTGAGACAACCCTAACTTCCTATCACCTCTCGGTCTCTAAGAAGGTGCCTAACCACTGTACTTTAACCTCAAATTCATGCAACAAAACCCTATGGTTGTACCTACCGCAAACAAACCCTAAACACAAAGTCTAGAATCAAACAATGCACTGATCAATCAACACAAAACTAATCAACCAACGCAAGGGGTTTAAGCAATAAATTGATATAATTTCTAGCCACTAAACACAACCTATTTCATGTCTAAATCAAACTTTACAATAACAATTAAAGTCCATTAATCAAACAATCTAACAAAACTCATCAAACACTAGCAATTATCATCATTCCTAGGTAGAACCGACAAGTTTAGCCCAGCATATTATTTGGACAGCAGCAAATACTCAATAAAAACATCTTATAACTCATCTCAAACATCAATTCAAACATTCAATGATCAACAAATATCATAAACAAGTCAATATCTCTAGCAATTGCTACACTACTAATCAATTGAACAAGAAAATCAAAGTGTTGAACAATCTTATGAAAGAGATGATATGGATGAATATGGGGCTGCTCCTTGCTGTCAAAAACGATAGTGAATCAATCCCGAGCTTTGGTTCTTGCCACTTCTTCCTTCCTTAGCCGCCACCACCTCAAACCCTAAGCTTTTCTTTCCTTGGCTGCTGCTGAAAAATTCCGATTGGAACTTGTGTTGAAGAATTTATATCAATTGTCTCGGCCTCCCTTACCCTAGTCTGTATGCAATTTGTAATGTTGCTAAATATGGGCCTCCAAGATCATATTTTCCCAAAGATGAATTAATTTCATATTTTCATAATAGCCCCTTCATGTTTCCTTTCATATTTATTTGGTTCTCAAAGTAATTTCCATTAATAGTTTCGTATGACCACTTTAATATGCGCACTGAACAACGACGTTTACGAGAATTTGCGGCGTTGCAACACAAAGCTTCCATTATGTATCTTTAGTGCACCATAACCTGAAATTCAAAATCATGCTTAAAGTTCCCACTTTCTTACTAGTAAACTAAAAAGGCTAAATACAAAATTATGCATGACTTATTCATTCGTTGGACTCAATATAATTAAAGTACTCCATTTTAGCTCGTTGTCTCATGAAACCTTAAAACTTAAATATGAACCAATTAAGAATAATATTCAATAAAAACCTGGCTCAAAAGTACTAAAAAGTGTAGGATATATATATAATAGTATGTATGTTTTAGCTCACATCACTTATGTCCAGCCTTTATCAGAAATTCCCTCTTCGATTCCCTATTTCTCCATCCTTCAGCCTCTTGTCTGATATTTTCTTTTGACATTCTTTCAATATATTTCTCATTATATTCAAGGCTTAACAAGTAGGCTCTATGTTCCTTTTCCCTATCATTATTTTTGTTTGTCCTTTCTTCATCCTCTTCATCTTCCAAGTGTTCATCCAGGTTGTGTAAAGCTTCAATCATTGGTTCTTCATTTTGAGTATTAGGAGTCTTAAACACAAACTTGAAGCTTTGTCTTCTTTTATAGACTGATTATTGGCTTTTGGCTTTGGGGACTTCTAACTCTGATGTATCCTTTCTTTTCAGTTCCCCCTTATCCTCAGTTTCTTGCTCACTAGTAATTGGTTTAGTTGCCATATGCTCATCAGTCTTTTCTGCTTGTTCATCATCAACAACCTCCTTGATTATTGGTTCAGTGGTGATTGGTTCTACATTCACAGTCCCCTTCTCATCATCAATAATTTCTTCTATTGTAGGTTCTTTGATCTGATTGTCATCTTCAACAATTTCTTGAATGATGGGTTTAGTGGTCTCAATCACCTCTTCAACTCTTGGATCTGGCATATTCTTAGCTTGTGAACAACTGCTAAGGTTGATAAAATCTTTCTGTGCTTTTCTTGCAGCTAATACAATGTTAGGATGATGTCTCTCAGGTTGATTTAGAATATCTGTTAGAGTTTTCATTATCACTAACTTTACTACTGAACTAGCAGATAGTTCTATTGTTTCTTCTTCCTGACTTACTGGTACCATACTGAGTTCTTGCCCCTTTGTTGGTTCAGATTCACTGGCTCAGGGTGTGTAGGTTGGGGCTCATCATCAGTTTGTGCGATTGGAGTTTGTTCTTCAGTTTGTGTTCCTTTTAAAGCCTCTAATGCAGCCCTTATTGCCTCATCAGCCTCCTTCCTCATTCTCTCTTCTTCTTCTTGTTTCTTTTTCATCTCAATGAGTGCTTCAAGCACTTCTTGATCAATCTCCTCCTCTTCTTCTTGATCTTTAGCCATTTTAGCCATTTCTTCATTCATGAGTTTCATAGCTGTTTTTACAGATTCGACTTCAGCAATACCTGGATCAATTACATCATCCTTCTATAGTATCTCATCTCCAGAAGTTACTCTTGGAGTGACTTTAGGGTGCAGATCTTCTTCTGTCAAGGCTACCCCTTTTCCTTTCAATTTTCGTTTCTCAATTTGCTCAGGAGTTTCTTCTTCCTCATTCTCAGACTCCCCCTCTTCCTGTGCCCCTTTAACATATTCTTTATTTATCATTTCAAGGGCATTTGATGTTCCAACATTTGCAGCCTCATCATCTAAACTGGCTTATAGATCTTCAGTCAATCTCAAACCACCTGCATCCTTACTATTCTCCCCTTGTTTTGGTGCATCTGAGGTCTTCTCAACCTCATAGTGCTCCAGGGTTTGAATTTTCAACAAGGCCTGTTGCAGGGCAGTTTCAAGAGCCTTGTTCCTTATTACTAGAACTGCATTTTTCTCTTTCAGCATAATGTTCCCATATTCCAGTTCTACGTTCTCAGAAATAATGTCACAAATATTCGGGCTTGTGGGTGGTGTTTCTTGAAAGGGTTTAGGGTCTGGTTCTGAAAATGGTTCAGGTGAAGATGTTTCTGGGGAGGATAATTTGCAGGACTCAGGTTCTGTGGATAATGGTTGGGATGTTTGAATGGTTGCAGCAGGTAGGGTTTCTTTCAAAGGTGAGTTTGGTGGTGTAGATACTTGTTTTTCTTGAGTAGTGTTGGTTGGTGGTGACAAACATGGTGAGGTAATATGCATTTCTTAGATAGGAGATGTGGGTGGAGTTTGAACATGAGTCTCATGAATTTTTTCGGGTTCTGAGTTTAAGGGATCAGTAATGGCAGGAGATGAAGGAATGTCATCATTAGCAGGCTCAGACTCAATGGAGTCAGTGTCATTATTGTCTACAGTTGGGTTTAGTGACTTTGGTGGAGTAATTTTGTGAATGGTTTTAGTGACATTGGATACCACATTGGCTATAAAATCATCTTCATCCATATGCTCAGTTGTCATGGTACTAGGACCCACAACTAGTTCCTCAACCGGGTTAGTAACTTTAATTTCTGGTCCTTTATCCCCTTTTGGATCCTCCATGTGAACATCAGATCCAGCACCAGTAAAAGTGACCAACTCATTCCCTATGGGATCATTAACAGATTCATTCATTGCAGCATCATGACCTACATCCTCAAGATTCTTGGCCTCATGGGCAACTGGTTCATTAACAGGCTCATTACCAGCACCATCACCGTCATTTCCCTGATCATGATCATCATCATTCCCATCATCATTTCCTCCAACGTCCTCATCATTTTCACTCTCATAATCATCCTCTTCACTATATCCTGGGGTGTGAGGTACATCAATGACACCTAAAGTAGGAACTAGTAGCCAAGGTAGAATATCCCAATCAGTATTTTCATTAAACTTGCTCCTCGCATCTTTCATCCTCTGACATATGTTTGGGTCTTGCAACCTTAATACTTCGCCTGTCAGTTGTAGGTTCTGTAAAGACCTGTTGATGAGTATCTGTAAAAATCTCGGATACATCAGAAACCTTTGATACATAACCTTCTCAGCATTGGAGACCAAACCATTAAAAATGATTCTTGAAACGTTGAATGGTTGTTGATATAGAATGGCTACAGTCAGAGTAGCAAGTTCTTTGCTTAATAAAGTCCAAGTCCCTCTCCTTGGAGACAGGGAATGGATGACATGATGTATGAGGAATCTGTAGATCAAAGGAAAGCTTCCTTTCTGAAATTTTCCTTCTCTAACATCCCCCTGATATCCCATAGTTTCTTGAAAGATCCTCAGCAACCTTGGGACAGAATACAGTTGCATTTCTTCATGGTTGTCATTTAGATGTAATGCTCCTCTGATTGAGGCTTCAATAATTTCAATATCCTGATTCAGAACCGAGGCTTCAATCCTCTTCCCATTAGCATCATTTACATAGGTAGCAAAATTCCAGAAATCTGTGATGTGATTCCTGTAAAGTGTTGGACTTTCTGTCAAAGCTACCCTCAAGTTGGAGTTATTAAGGAAGTTTATCATCAACTCCACCTCCCTGTTATCGTCATTAACCTCCAATTGGGCACACATATTGTGCCTCTTTTCGAACTTCATGGCCATCAGCTCTGCAAAATAAGAAAATAATCAGTACACATATTAGCAGAACTTATAGCGATTGGATAGTCAAGAAGAAATCATCTTCAATAACCTGTTCCATAGTCGTATGCGTACTTGCACAAACAAGTAAACGATTAGTGAGTAAATCAATCAGAAACCCTAATTTCAAAATCGGAGATACGATAATCGATTATCGATATCTTACCAAAGTCGAAACAAAGCTAATGGCTATGTTCGATGTAGTATCGAGCACTAATAGTAAGTCTGAGTAAGCAGGCGATGCACGAGCAAGAGGTTTTGAAAAAGGTTTTAGCAATTAGGTCAAGAGAGGTAAATGAAAAGGTTTAAAAAGTTTCTAAGTCTCCCTTTTATACCTAATGTTTGGTCAGTACAGTACTGATTTTTTGTCTAGTGCAAACAGTTGTCATTTAATTCAAATTAATTGTACCTCCCTTGCTTGAGCATACAGCCAAAAGAACAGCTGTCTCCCACTGTACTCGAAGACATCATAATTTATGCTCGACGTACTTATGTTTAAGATGCTCGAGAACCAGTATACTCGAGATGGTTTGCTCGAATATACTTGTGCTCGATACCCTAAGCTAAATGTTAATTTAAAAATTACTCATTACGTCTGCTTGAGTATTGAGTCATACTCGAAAATGTTCATATTCAATGATCATGCTCGTGTGCTTGTGTCATATAATGTGCTCGAAGGTACTTAATGTTTAGTTAGTCATGTATACTCGAAACACACTCATTGCTTAACTCTGCTCGAAGTTGTATCCTATTTGACAGACTTAGCAGATTCCAGCCTTCCTGTTTGTGCTCGAATAATTTAGCCTAGTCTAGCACACAGTTTTGCTCGAACTACATAACTCAAATTTATCCTTTAGTTTCTTAAGCTCGAACTCACAACCTTAAGTATTTAGCACACAGCCTTGCTCGAAACACTTAAAACAAATTTATCTTTCAATTTCTTAAGCTCGAACTCATAACCTTAAGTATTTAGCACACAGCCTTGCTCGAAACACTTAAAACAAATTTATCTTTCAATTTCTTAAGCTCGAACTCATAACCTTAAGAATCTAGCACACAACCTTGCTCAAAATACTTAAAATCAAACTCTTTCCAACTCTCCAGCTCGAATCCTGATGCCTAAACATTTAACATGCAATCATGCTCGAAACACATAAGATCAATTATCATATCATAGCAAGTGCTCGAAAGTAAGATGCATGCTTGACTCACTTAATCATGAATTTTCAGTTCATAACATATGCTCTAAAGTAAAATGCATGCTAGATGTACATAGATGAATTTAACAGTTTATTTAGCATACTCGAAGTAGTGTATTCACACATACTAGCAGGATTCTGTACTCAAAACACTTAAAGGTTTTCATATCTGATTTTGAGAACCAGCAAATCATTTGTCTAGAAATCCAGACATTTTCACACACAAATTTTGCTCAAATTTCAATACTTCAAAATATATCATTTGGACACTGAGTTGACTTAAGCATTTAGTTTATGGTGAAGTATGAGATCAAATTTTAGTTGACTTTTCTTTTTAAAATGTTTTCATAGAAAGATCTCAACATGGGATCATACTGTTTGAGCAATTTTACACCACTTCATGGTCAGTATTATTTTGACTTAAGCCAGGTTGACAGCATGTATACTTAGCATAATTTTCAGTGCTTTCTGTGATACATATTGATTTCAATTAAGGCATAAGATAAGAATGGTTATCATTATATTTTCAGGTTGCCTCTAATCTATTCTCAAGGCTTATTTAGCTTTCTCCAAACAACCCCAATTTGACTTCAACCCCTTGATGCCTTGGTCAAAATTGATTTTAAGTACTATGAGCAGTTTATTTGAATATGTATTAATATATTTATATGTATATATCAGACTATAAGGTTGAATGTTGGACTTACATGTAATCTGGACTTACATGCCTTACATTCAGAGTGTTTAGGACTTATTTGTATGCCCCACCCTTGTAGTTCCCTTGGTGCCCCTTAAGTCATGATATCTTATAACTTTATTCTTTATATTCTTTTTGAAACATTTCTATTTTCTTTTTCTTTCTTTTCTTTTGATAATCTTTTATATAGCAATATTTTCATAGCTGCTCAGATACTTTGTAAATTTGTTTTGTAAGACCAAAACACCAACAGGCTCGTGTATGATTGGATAATTACCTTTCTGCCTATCATTCGGAGAGATATGCTAGAGAGCATACCTTATCTTCTAATGGTTCACCACATCAGACTTAGCAGGATTTAAGTTTATAGCACATAGGCAAATACACATGATGGAAAGCTACCATACTATGTCAGTCACTGTACTTCAAGCCTTTTAAACCTATAATCCATTTGTTAGTTATCTCAAACACTCTTCTATCATTTCCCAAATGTTAGATAAAATTTCTATCCAAAGCCTTTAAGCTTCTATAAAGCATGTAACTGAATAATCTTATCATATCACTTGAGATCACCACAAACAGTTTTGCTTAGTCAAAAACATTTTAAAGTTTCAAAGTCATTTCTTTAGGAAGTTCATTGTAAAACATGATTTTGAAAGCAATGTAGTCTTTTAAAAACAGTTGACATGCAACCACTTCAACACTAGCACACAAGTTCATTCAAATTGTTCGAACATGAAGAAATTCTTCATTTGAGCACACAAGTCTTATCGAGAAAACTCAAAGTTTATCATGTCAATGAGTGTGCTCTATGGACTTAAGATTCATCATTACAATGCATGTGCTCGATGGACTTCACAAAAGCCTCATATTGCTCGGGTAACACTCATGTGCTCGAAACACTGTTTAAACAATACTGTGCTCAAGCAACAGATCTATGCTCGAATTACCTAAAAAAGTTTTTCAATGCATATATCTATGCTCGATCATCAGAATCATGAAATCTATTCTATATATACTTAAAAGATGTTCAAGTCATATTGATTGTGCTCGAGGAGCAACAATAGCAAGTTCAAGTACAGATTCATGCTCTGAGCACTTCAAATACTAAGATAGATCAAGTAAGCACACAATCAGGCACTCAAAACATGAGTAGTTATTAAAAATCATATGTCACACACACACACATTGACAAGCATGATTGTACATATAGAATAATCAGTTAAGCATATTTCAACACATCAAGCCATTAAACTCAGTGAGTAATACAGATAATCAGTAAGCACCTCACTTTAAGCACACATCATCAATCAGATTTTATCTGTATTTATCATACCTAGGCATTTTAATAGAAATTGAAACCTGGTTTTATCTAAAGGTTTGGTGAACAAATCAGCCAAGTTATCAGACGTATCTACCCTTTTCATTTCTATTAAGCCTTTTTCACTACAGTCCCTGATAAAGTGATGTCTAATTTCAATGTGCTTAGTCTTAGAGTGATTAACAGGATTCATAATGAACATGGCAGCAGTGTTATCAATTAAGATAGGAGTAAGTAAGAAATTCAAACCATAGTCCAGCAGTTGATTTTGAATCCACAGAACCTGTGCACAGCATGCAGATGTAGCAATGTATTCAGCTTCAGCAGTTGAAATAGACACCGTAGTCTGCTTCTTGCATTGCCAAGACACCAGCCTGTATCCAAGAAACTGGCAGCCTCCTGAGGTTGACTTCCTACTCATGTTGCAACCATCATAGTCACTGTCTGTATAGGTAATCAAGTCAAAGGAAGGGTTCTTTGGGTACCAAATCCCTAAATCTGGTTTTCCTTTAAGATATTTGAATATCCTCTTCACTGCCAACATATGGGAGACCTTTGGATTAGCTTGAAATCTTGCACAGACACAGATAACAAACATAATATCTGGCCTAGATGCTGTTAGGTACATCAATGTTCCGATCTTGGCCCTATACTCATGCTGGTCCACTGGCTCCCCCTTTTCATCAGGTACCATCTTCTCATGTGTGTCCATTGGTCTAGACACTGTCTTGTAATCCTGGAACTTGAATTTGTTAAGAATCTCTTAAACATATTTTGCTTGATTTATAAAGATGCCATCTGCCTTCTGCTGCACTTGAAGTCCAAGGAAGAAATTCATTTCTCCCATAGAACTCATCTTGTATTTTGACTTCATCACTTGTTCAAAGTCCTTACACATCTGTTCATTTGAAGAACCAAAAATGATGTCATCAACATACACTTGTACAAGCAGTAGATATTTTTTCCATTTCTTATAAAATAGAGTCTTGTCTATAGCCCCACAGTAGAATCCATTATCCAACAGGTGATTTGACAGCTCATCATACCAAGCTCTAGGAGCTTGATGTAGTCCATACAATGCTTTACTTAACTTTTACACTTTGTTTGGATGGACTGGATCTTCAAATCCTGGTGGTTGTGTCACATAAACTTCTTCATCAATCTTTCCATTTAGAAATGCAGACTTGACATCCAATTGATAGACTTTTATATTCATGGATGCTGCATATGCTAGAAAGATTCTGATCACTTCTAGTCTTGCAACTGGAGAAAAGACTTCTTCAAAGTCTGCTCCTTCCTCTTGTAAGCACCCTAGAGCTACCAGCCTTGCTTTGTTCTTGATGACAATCCCTCTCTCATCCTTCTTGTTTCTAAAAACCCACTTGGTTCCAATTGCATATTTTCCTTTGGGTTTGTCAACCAAATCCCAGACATGTAAGTCTCTGAACTGAGCTAACTCCTCCTGCATAACCTCCACCCAGCTGTTGTCTTTCAAGGCTTGATTTATGTTCTTTGGCTCAACTTGGGATACAAAGCAAGCATAAAGACATATGTTTTCCCTTTCAGAAGCACTTCTTGTCACTCTTTCATGCAAGTCTCCAATGATGTTTTCTGCAGGATGATTCCTTTCAACAAAGGTAGTCTGAACAACTTGTTGTGTTGAAACTTCTGATTCAAGATTTGTCATGTTCATATCAGCAGTTTCAGTCTCAGGTGTCTCTTCATTCTCAGCAGTTAATTGAGTTTGACCATTTACAGATGTGATGCTTCATTTGTTCCAATTTGGAGGGAATCAAACAAAGATTGGAACCTATCTTCAACTCTTTTTGTCTCTTCAGATTGAACTTTTTGCTGACTCTGCACTGGTTCACTCTCTATGTCACTTGGTCCATTATTTGACACTTCATTTGCTCCTTGAATGCTTCTTTCAAATGTAAATCCATTTAGTTCAGGACCAACTGATGACCATAGCTTATCCAGATCAATTTGCTTTTGTTTTCCTTTCTCTTGAATGCTTGTTCTGTACATGCTGTCATTCATGTCTTCATTGTAGATTTTGAATGGTTTGATCATCTTCTCCAAGTCAAATAGCCACTCAGGTCCTTCCACATTGTTGAAGTGATTTTCATTGAAGATAATGTTTGAGGATTCAATCACCACCATGTGCTCCTTGACATAGACTCTGTAAGCCTTTAAATGGGATGAGTAGCCCACAAAGAAGCATTCCAAGAATTTTTATTGAAATTTGTTGAGATAATCCTTTGTGTTTAGAAGTGAGCATCTACATCCAAAAGGCTTCAAGAACTTCACATAAGGTTTTCTTTTGAAGATTACCTCATATGGAGTCTTGTTTTGAGTCTTGTTCAGAAGAACCCTGTTTTGCACATAGCAAGCAGTGTTGATAGCCTCTGCCCAGAAAGTAATTGGCAAATTTGCATAAGCTATCATGGTCCTTGCAGCTTCAATCAATGTTCTGTTTCTTCTTTCTACAACACCATTCAACTTAGGAGTTGGTGGAGCACTATATTGTTGAAAGATCCCTTTAGAAGTGTAGAATTCTTCCATAAGTCCATTCTTGAATTCTGTCCCATTATCACTTCTAAAAACCTTCACCTTTTTCTCAAGTTGATTCTTCATTTTTAACACATAAGGCTTGATTAGCTCTGGAGTTTCATCCTTGCTTCCCATGAATAACACCCATGAAAATCTTGAATAGTCATCAGTGATTACTAAACAGAATCTTTTCTTGCCAATGCTTGGAACACTTATAGGACCAAAGAGATCCATGTGAAGTTGCTCCAATACCTCATCAATAGTGTTGATCAGTTCGCTTTTATGAGAGGATTTGTGTTGTTTTCCTTCAGACATGATGAACATTTTTCTTACAGTTTGAATTCTTTGGTTGGAAGACCCACAACATGTTCACCTTTCACCAGCTTGTTCATGTTCTTCAGATTGACATGATACATCTTCCTATGCCAAATTTTTGATTCATTTTCAGTGGCTTTGGAAACAAAACATGAACCACCTCTTGATATTGCAGTATTAATTCTCAGCTCATAGAGGTTTCCATTTCTTAGAGCCATCATCATGATCATTTCTGGTGGAATGACAAATTCTGGCTTCAGGATCAGGCAATATTCATCATTGAAAGCTACTTTGTATCCTTTGTCACAGACTTGAGAAATGCTGAGTAAGTTATATTGTAGTCCTTCAACATGCAACACATTCTCAAAGGATACTTTGCCATTGGTGAGAGTGCCTCTTCCTACAATCTTTCCTCCATTCTCATCACTCCCAAAGGCAACTGGTCCTTCATATTTTCTTTCATAGTTCACAAGAGCTGCTCTATCATAGGTCATGTGCCTGGAACAACCACTGTCCATATACCATATATCATTGCAATTCATGGACTGTTCCTGCACAAACACACACAAGAAGATCAGTTAGATTCTGAGTCACAAACTGCATCAGTTTGCAAATCAGAGTTAGTTGGAGTTTCAGCAGGAGTTGGAAGTGGAAGTGGATCTTCATAAACTATTTCAAATTCATCATCTGAACCCGAGTCTGAAACAACTGGTGACTTGATGCTATTTTCAATTTGATCAAGCACACAATCTTTCCATGTATTCACCTCTTGCTTAGACTTCCACTGATAACCTCTTGGTTCAAATCCTTTTTTTAGAAAGAATTTTTCATCACCATTTAGAACTCCAGGTCTCAATTTTGATATTCCTTTAGTGCTAGACCTTTTGCTCTTAACAGTTTTCTATGTTACATTTGGATTTTCATTTATCTTCAACACAGATTTCAATTTCTTCTCCAAGGTCAATCTCTTGTCCTCTCCATCAGAAGAGCTCCTATTTCCATTTAGATACCTTTCATACATTTCTTTGTAGCCCTTCATGTCGAATCCACTCACAACTTCAGGAATTTCAAATGTTTCTTCAACCACCCAAGAAGAATCAGTGTGATGTCCATAGACATCACACTTCTTACACCACACTTTTGAAAAACTTCCCATATCTTCAAGCATTTGCTTGTCCTTGAGTTTGTCACTAGGCTTCGGAAAATAAAAACCTAAAGAGGTTTTTGTGCATAAAGAGTTGGTGAAGTCCATCTTAATTGGCTTGCTGATGTCAGGTATTTGAGAATACTTTTCTTTCACAAACACAATCTTCTTCAGCTTAGATAGATTTCTTGTAGAACTTTCCTCTTTTTCTGCTGCATATCTTCTTATAGGCACATAAATAACATCCCAATGTCAAAGAGTTCATGGTTTGAGAACACTGGATAGATTGGAGGGTGTTGATCATATGTGTAGCTCTCGGATTTATCATTCTTGTTATTTGTTTGAGCTCTTTCACATATATCAAATGCCATGTGTTCTCTCCTCATCTTTTCATAATGCTTCTTGAGTTTAGGGGTTATCTTAGGCAACTTTGGAATCATTTTATTATCCCTTTTGTTTGATTCCTTCTTCTTCTGTTTACCTTTTAAAGATTTGTCACTGCTGCAGCTGCATGTGCTCCCTTCACTAGAATATTCACTCCATCTTTTCTTTTCTACACCCTTTTTCACTTCCTTTTCTTCTAATTTCTCATCCCTTTTCATGACAAATTCTCCATCTTTGCTCACAGTTACATTCTCATATTGTTTCACAAACTCAAGTTTGTCTTCAAACACATTCTTGAACTGCTTTAAGTATTCATTCCTGCTTTCCTTGTCTACTTTCAGTAGATATTTGTCCGAAAAAGGTGGTGGTACCTTCTTGTATTTTTCCTCTTCAGTCATCTTTTCCACATATCCAACAATGTTACCAGTTGACACCAAGTACTTTAAGAAGTCCATTTGTATCAATAACTCTACATTCTTGAGCTTTTCTTCAGCATACATCTTCTTTAACCCATTAATTTCAACACTCATTCTGGATTGAGTCATGTAGGCTTGCATGCAGTCTTCTTCTAGACTCTTGATTTGATTCTCATATGTGCCTTCACTACATCAAATGCAATCATGATAGCCTCTTTCCTTCCACACTCTGATTTCCACTTACCAATCTACTGATTTAGTTCATCAATGGTTAATAGAAGATCAGAGTTAGAAAGTTCAGAATATACCTTTGAGCCAGAAGATTCTCATTGTTCTTGCACCTTTGCCATGAAAGCCACATTTACCTTTTCCATTTCAGCAGCATGATTGCTCCAATCGAAATCCCCATGCTGTGGTGCCCTTGTAACAGCAACATTTCCTTAATATCTTACTTGATTCACCACATTAGTATTTCCTTTGTTTTGATTGTTCTGAATCTACAGTTGATTGTTTCTTTGAGGCTGGACCTGTTGTTGTTGGGGTCTGTTCTGATTTTGGTAAGGATTTTGATTGACCAATTGATTTTTCTGTTCGGATTCCTGGTAATTCTGGTGTTGATTTTGATAGAACTGGTTTTGATTAACTTGATTACCAAACTGTTTTGGTTGATTACATTCTCTAGCAAAATGCCCTGGTTGCTGGCAGTTGTAACATATGGCCTTTGATTTATCAAATCCTATTCGGTCATTTGGCCTAGAAAATGATGATCTCCCAGTTCGGTTATACAACCTCTTACTTCTGACTGCTAACATTGCAGCTTACCATTTTAAGTCCATGTCATCCAATTCATCTGCATCAATCTGTTCCAGATCTTCCTGCACTACACTTGTATGAATGATATTCTTTGCAACAAATGCATTGTAGGAATCAGTGAACATTGAGAATAAGGCCTGATAGTCAGTTCCCTGGCCTGAAGTGTTTTGAACATAGGGAGCATGTCCACTAGCTGTAGAGGCAACATCATCCTCAATTAGTTGTACATTAAACCTCGATTTTCCTCCGCACACCAAGCCAGATTCAGAAGGCTCTTCAACAATAGGCTGTTGGTTAGACTTAAGAGAGATTTCCCATAGGTGCCACTAAAGCATTTGTCATTGGAAAGCTAGGCTTCTCTTCTCTTATCATATGATTTTCTATCATTTCATGCTCAGCGGCCTTCAGAAATGCTATCACATCATCCAGTTTAAAGCTGCGAAAACTTGATTTCTCTTTGATAAACTTGCTTGCAGCATACCACTTTCCAGACTATGAAGACAGTAGTTTTTTATTCAATTTGAAGTCAGAAATCACTAAATCAGTTTTTCTGATTTCATTCACTATGGTCATGAACCTCTGCAATACTAACTTTAGTCGTTCTCCTTCCTAGAACTTGAAACGGTCAAGTTGCTGCTTCAGTCTGTCTTTCTTGATATCTCTTAGCTCAGTGTTTCCTTCAAACATGTCAATTATAGCATCATACATCTCCTTGGCTATTTTGTGATGATTGACACTAGTCAATATCTCCCAAGACAGACCAAGTTTTAACATTGACAATGCCTTAGCATCCCTTTTATTCATCTTATGTTCTACAGTTGGATTGTTATTAGCAGCAGTGGATGGAACATATTGCCCTTCTCTGATAGAAATCCACAGTTCAAGGTCGTTATAGTTAACAACAACCTCAAATAAGACCTTCCATTTGATGAAGTTCTCTTGACCTAAAAGTCTTGGAATCTTGTTTGTTGATACTTCTTGCTCATCCATCTTGTTCAGATCTGAGTTTTCACTGACAAAAACCATGTAAAGCTTCAAGCTTTATCACAAACCTTTAGTCCCGTGGCCTTCAGCGAGCTTCCATGGCTTTGATACCACTTGTCAGGACCGAGAATCTAGTGTAACCTCAAGAAGGTTGACAAGAACACGCAGATCCAATAACCCAAAGACCTATTGAATATCCCGGCGGAATCAGGATATTCAATGGACGGGAACGAAGATGTGATATAATGACAACAAAACAATAGATAATATTCAGTAAGAACAGATTCAAAGACAAATATTCACTGTATTAAGTATATCATTCAATGAAACAGTAAATGGAATGTGTAGGGTTTCGTGACGGCAGCGGCGGTACGAGGAAACAGAAAGAATATTCTTTGGAATGTTTGTGCCCTCGTATTGCGTGCGTTACCAGCGTCGTTCCTAAAATGGAAACCTAGAATGCTATTTATAGACCTTGGTTATTCCTTCTAGAATCCCTAATCATTACATAACGAAAAACAAATATAACTACAAGTGTAAGAGTGTTCGAGCATGATATGTATCTTGCTCGAGCAGACTCAGTTTGCACGGTATGCTCGATGTGTCCTCAAGCATACTTTACTTAGAATGTTTTCACAGAAAGTATTCTCCTCTAGCAAGCTTCATTCCTTTTGACATATCCTTGCTTTGCTCGAACTAATCCATCGAGCTAGCCCATTCTTCTTGATGTCTTCAATTCTGTCTTGAGACTTATTGAACAATCTCTAGCATGCTCGGATGTAAATCTTGCCCAGGGGATTGAATCATGCTTGAAGTCCTTGCTTATAACATTGACATCTTCTTATTGCAATCATGCTCGTCACCATGTGCTCGGACATCCTGTGCTCTGATCACTTGGTTAAAAATTGAATGATCAAGTTGTTTGCTCGATTGGCAATCCATACTCGATAGAAGAGCACTCTTGCTCGTTGAAGTGTAGCTTGCTCAAAGCCTTAACAATTAAAAGAATTAACCAGAAATGGTTCTGAAGACCATGCTCGAGGTAATAGACCATGCTCGATAGTCCAAGCTTGCTCGAAGTCCATACTTAGCCGATTTCCAAATGAGGTTGAGAAGATTTCAATTTTCCTTAGCAAATATCCAACTCAACATAGATCCGGGTTCGAACCTGGGCCAGAGCATAAATTTTTGTGCATTTTTTAATGTTTCTTTTATATCCTATAAACTAAATAAATCATAATAAACCAAACAAAATTTGTGTTTAAACTAAATTAAGTATAAATCATGTTTTATCTTTTCCTATCTAAAAACCACGCTTTTATAATCGTTAACCCGTTAACATAAATTAGTTGGTTAACCATAATATCATTAGACTCTTGTTTCAATTCGTAATTTAAATTTCTCCAACCGTAACTTTAGATTTTGCTACTTTATATTTCGTTATCCAAATGTTAGTTTATAACCCGTTAACTTTAAACCGTTAGAATTAAAAGTTGCTAGCTTTAAATTTGTTAACTATATAATTCATAATAATCCCATAACATAAGGATTTGTTCGAGATAAAAAGTTAACAATTAAAATCCGTACATTCTATTATCGTAACTTTCATATTAGCAATAAAGTTATAATATTAAAATAATTCAAATCATTAGGTTACCGTTAAGCTTAAAATAATATATTATAAATTACTTTTCGTTAATTACCTTTTCAACCTAACAATCTTTTTCAAAACAAACCTTGATAAAAATTTGTGCTTCGTAATTGCCATATTAATAATAGATTATTAATCGAGTGATATTAAAAGAGTTCATTAAAAATTCCATTAACGTTTAAACATAATATTATAATATTATATGCCATAAAATAATAAAGTATACATATTCAAATAATGCAAATTTCCTAAAACTAAATCGTTTAATTTTCATAATCTCGTTAGTTAGATTTCATTTTGGTTTATTTATAGTTCTTGAAGTTCGGTTGCTTCGATTACATTTTTGCGCTTTTGGTTTATATTTCAAGTTATCTTCGGTTTTGAGGTGAGTTTCTCACAACCCCTTTTTAAATGCTTTTATTACTTTCGGGGGGGGGGGGGGGGGGGGTAGCATATATCATATCTACTCAATGGTTTATCGAGTCATTTATAAAAATGCGATTCATATCATGGACCTGTGTGTTTACGTGCTTACTTGATTATTTGCTCAGCTCATGGTTTCCTCAATAAGTATGATCATACGCCCCCTTTGTACTCATGACCATTTTGTTATGAGTGGAAAAGGGACCCCCCCCCCGATCCGAGTACTTGTGACCGACTGGAAAGGACATTACATGCGAAGTAGTTACAATTTTTACAAGTTTCATGGAATTGCATGATTTTCACGTATTTATACAAAACTCGTGTGAACTCACCAACTAGTAAGTTTGTTGACCGTATTTTATATATATGATACAGATACAAGCATTAGAGGACGATACTTGTAGAAGACATTAGACTTAGGTTATTTAAACAAATTGGCCAAATGTTTAGTTGTATTTATATTTTCTTGTATTTCTTGTTTACAAACTTGTGTATATGATGTTTAAACCAATTAACAATAATATTGTCACTTAATAGTGTCACATGTGTTTTGAACAATCTGTATGTCACACTCGGGCGTTTCTGCTTTAGCCACGGTGTTACAGATAATATTGTCACTTGATATTGTCACATGTGATTTGAACAATCTGTATGTCACATTCGGGCGTTTCCGCTTTAGCCGGGATAACACTCTTGCGTTTTGTTCCTTGTTATGTGTTTTTAATAGAATCCTTTATTTTAATTGTTTCCTACTCATCTATTTACATTTTTTGTTCACACATCACTTACACGTCCTGACCACCACTCTATACAAATAATTTACCACACGCTACATCAATTGTAGAACTACCAAACACGTTTCATATATAACCCAAGTTATAATACACAACCACACGTAACCAAATGTTGTAGCATATGGATGTTGTCCAAAAATGTGAAACAAATCAGATTCAAATGTTAGCAAACTCCTTGATTAACAAACTCCTTAACTCTTAATAAACTCCTTAATGAGCAAACTCCTCGATCACGCGTCACTATAACAACCAACACCAACCTCCACAGAGTTAAGTGTGACTTATTCAACCGTCAATTATGTTCCCTAAACTTTAGTATACTCTCTACACCTACCTACATAAACTATTAATCCAAAGACACATCCACACACAAGTGCCTAAACAACCATACACAAATCCACAACAACTATACAACATTTTATATTCTTACCACACTTTGAAATACAGAAACCTAAGTAGACTTAACAAAATAACATACGAAGTTAAAAACTCATGTTCAATACATACAATATCAAAAATTAGACTTTTTTGTAACAACACACTCCCCCCCAAGCTCCCCTATACACTCGCTTAGTAACCATCACATGTACTTTTAAAATCTTTTAACATGTAATTGTTGAAAATAACTTTCACTTACACGTTGTCACACCCCAACCTAAGGCGGAAATGTCGGGGCATGATCCGCTTGCTCACAGCTCGAAGATACTATCATAATGTAAATGTGACAATATATATTTAATTATTTTATTTCAAATGTGCACCCAATATTCAATACAACAATACAATTCAACTAAATATATACAATCATTTAAATTCAAGTTTTGTCTTCAATGTAACCCTAAGATCTTTCTATGTGTCTATACTTCAACTTCAAGCAACCTGCATATGCGTAGAAAATGGAGTTATGTCAATAAACATGTTGAGTGAGTTTATCACCAATCTTTGACACCAAAAATAAAGGTAATATAATAAATAAGCAAAACGTAATAAATGCGGTAATGAAATCAAACCATAAACAAATAGATTGTCGACTAAACCATTTCCAAGCGAATCGGGCGCCGGTAAATCAACCATGAGTAAATAAGAATAAGACCGTTGCCAAGCGAATCGGGCGATGGTCAATAGTATGAGAACCCTCTCCGAGGGGATATGTCAAGCGATTGAATACAAAGACAAGTAAGCACATAACAAGTAGATTTGATTAATCACACACAATTACACGTTTGTTATTTTTGATTTATATGTATATAGATATGTTTTGTATTAAATGTAACAACATATATTACACGTAACAAAAAAAAATGTAAAAGCTTATTTACACTTGAGTTGTGAAAACTCTAGAAACTTATTCTCAACCACATGTTTTTAATTAAAGATTAAATATTGTGGTCCACAATAAAGTTAATAAAAAATGTAAAAGCTTATTTACATTTTCTCTCTCTTGAAAACATATATATAAATTACTAAAAAAATAGCAAACAATTTTTTTTTTGTGTTTTTGATGTTTTGTATTAAATGTAACAACATATATTAAATGTAACAAAAAAAAAGATGTTACATAGGGTTTTCACGGGTTTTCTCAACTCAAGAAGGTTTTCAAACTATACTTCTCCTATATATATATATATATATATATATATATATATATATACATAGATACACGAAAACTTGTAATGAGACCATTTGACACGAAATGTTAACTTTTGATGTCGGTTTAAATAAAGTATTGTTTATTGGATAATTAATATTAATTATAATACATTATAAATAATTAAAATAAGTTAAAAAACTACAAAAAAAAGCTACCAAATAAAACGGACTGGCCGGGACTCGAACCCGCGCCAGTGGCCGGTTTAAGACTTGAACACACACACACCAGCCATACGCGCTGGTGTGTCAATTGATTAAACTCTGAAAACAGTTTATTATATACAGAATTTGTTTAAAACCAAATTGATTATAAACCCTAATTCATAAATCGATTAATCCATTAAACATTCGTTAAATTAATGTTAGGGCTTTTGATTGTTGATGATCGACGGGCAGTATATGTATTCCAATGACCTCCAACGATGATAGGAACAGGGAGAACGATTACCCCGCAGCTGCTGCAAAGACGGTATCCAAACAGCAGGATTACGACAATTATTAACGCAATTAGGGTTAGGGGTTTTGATCCTTGGATTATATAGAAGATGCAGATGAAAGTAATTGAATTATAACTAGTCCTAAGTTATACAATTGGCCTTAGGTTAAGACGGTTATGGAACATAATTCGTATCATATAAAATCTTATTTCCTAATTGATCTAGTCTGTTAGGCCGAGTATGGTGAGAATAATCATAAACTTTATTCAATTCCAAGTTTATGACGATAATTGTGGCTCAAGCAAGATAAACAGGTCAAGGTTTCGGTAAATGGGTCATGGGTTACGGGTTACGGATTCGGGTTATTAGGTTATAAAGATAATAGGTAGAAGTTTCAATTTAGTCCCTGAGAATTTGATGTGGATATAAAATGTGATTAAACTTTGTATTTTGGTTTAAAAATGTACACTTTCCAAAGTTTAAATATATTTAAAACAAATATAAATCGTATAATATTTTCTCGATAATCGCGAAACTTTTAGTGATAAATTTCCCGAACCTAAGACGGGTCGGTTATGGAAATAAGTTGGACGTGAAAAACCCGAGTTGTTACAGTCTCCTATACTTTAGGGAATTTCGTCCCGAAATTAAGGAAAACCACAACATTATCGTTTTGAAAAAAAAAATCAAGCTTTTAACGAAAATTTCATAACATAGAACTTATAATAACCGAAGCAACGCTTCAAATGGTAATCCGATATGGGCACTTATATATAGGATGTACCAGCGGCGTATCCCCCTTGTCCTTATCATCTCATCATTCGTACCGTTACCCAAGCTACCTTAGGTTCTAAATCATGACACATAATTGTACGTATTATGATTTCCATGCAAGGACTTGGATAATTATGTATGCATCCATAATTACTATTATCGTCGGATGGTCCGCATAATCCGTCCCATCACGTGGGTTATAAAACATTTAAAATAAAAGTTTTAAGAGAAAACAATTGTTTTGATAATTCTAAATATAATTTCAAATTATAATTAATAAATGTTCTAGTTGAATTAATAAAACCGTGAGATTTTGAAAACCCCGTTTTCTTTTAAAAGTAGAATTTTTGAAAATTGAAGAAAATAGATTTGGTAAAATAGATGTTATTGTGATAATCGAGATTAAGGAAATGAGATGGAGGTACAAGATCCTAATAGATTAATTTTGATAAAGGAAACTTTATTCATGAAATTAAATGCTTAAATAGTTCAAATTGAAATCATCCAATGTCACAAATAACTAAAGAGTCGATACAATGCATAAACGAAAAGATAAGATAACTTAAGATAGGAAAGCAACAAAAATCTTCAGAGTCTTCAAGCATCTTCAGTTACGGTAGATGTGATTCACTTGACTTGGGGCACTTGATGTAGCTGGATCCATAATAACTTGAGCAGTCAATGCAGGTGGATTGGGAATGGTTTGGGTAGGTTGAGCTTGAAAAGACGACACTAGTAAGGTTTGGGTGGTGTAGACTTGGTAAACTTGAACTTGCGGGTATGGGCTTTGATAAAATGGAGCTAACTAGGAGGGATCTTGGTTGACAGAAAGAGCTTCAAGAGTGTAGGGTTTAAAGGTTTGGACTTGATAAGCATTGTTGGTGTAGTAGGGTGCAGTTATATCTTGGGATTGGTGAACACGGGTTCGGTGAGGGCACATATTACGAAGATGATTAGGATCTCCACAATGGTAGCAAGCACGGGTAGTAGGGGGTTTAGGAGTAGACGGTGTACGAAAAAAATTAGCAAGATGACCGTAATGATTGCATTGGGTTCAAAGACGGCACAGGGATTGGGTCGGATGATGATAGTTACAAGTAGAGCATAACGGGAAAGGTCCAGTATAGGGTTTCTTGATAGGAGCATTTTGGTTGGAGGGTGAAGGGTTGGTTTGGTTAGCAAAGTTGGATTTACGTTTGTGACGAGAAGAGTTGTCATTGCGCAAAGTGGGTTTGGGTTCAGCCTTAGCATCAGTTGAGGATTTGGTTTTGGAATTTTCAGAGGTAGGGTTAGAGTCCGTGCGAGGTAGGGTTCCATCTTCAACAGGGTCATTGGGACGTGAGGCAGCAAGAGCAATAGCTTACTTGAATTCCTTCCATGGCATACTCATAGCAATCCCAAGCATAGCAACAACAATTTCCTTAGTGATCCTAGCAGTCAAACGGTGATCACGGGAAGCCGACGGACGACGATGATTACGACTATGATTTCCTAAGGAAGACATTCTACGAGGTCCAGGGATGAAAATGTGTAAGATGACAGGTGAGTTGTAGGAATGAGTTGATATAAAATAATGGGGATGCGTATGTATATGTATATGTATATGTATGTATATGAATTAGTACTGGTGAAGACTCGAGGATGAGTCAAGAATTAAAATAATGTGAATAATTTTCTTGAGATATTTAGTTTAATAAATATTGTTTACAAATTTCAAAAGTAAAATGTTATTGGGTTGGGCTTTCCATGGGCTTCCCATGGAAGCTCGAGATCCCAAATAAGATAACAAAACATGTTCAATGAGTTAGCCTCCCATGAGCTTTCCATGGCAATTTGAATGGCCCAACTAAATAAAACAACTTAAAGTTTGTGAATTGGCCTCCCATGAGCATTCCATGGTGTTTTGATGGCCCAATTCAAATAACGTGTAATAATCAATTGAGTTGGTCAGCCCATGAGCGTTACATGGCGTTTAACTGACCTAACTAATTAACGAATTATCAAATATAAGTAGTCGGTGTATCTCGGGAACCACCCCGGACGATACGTTCCAACCCAAAAATCAAATCGATAATGGTTTAAGAAATGAATAGTGGGAGTGTCCATGGATTTCCATGGATTTTTCACCCGACTAAGCATTTAAAATAATTTAAAAACATAATTTGGAAGTATAACCGTTTAGCCGGTTATGTTTACCACGCAATCGTTTAGGCGATTATGGGTACCACTTAAAGTTATAGTTGTACGAACTTGGTCATACCCCCATGCTTCAAGGTGAAGGAACAAAACAAAACACGGGAATTTTTAAGGAATTTCCCACAATAAAAGATAATCTATTAAAAATTAAGAGGATTTAAATATATTTGGAAAGTTGAGGCATAACCTCGGAATTCGTGTGTGTGTTCAATAAATAACTAAGGTAAATACAATAAAATAATTAATCTAAGCAAGCTGTAAACAATTTATTAAATAGCACATAAGGTAGTTTTGATAAGCACGTATAGGGTTCATAACATATGTCTAGGACAATTTCTAACGACCTATCTTATAACCTTCGGCTCTGATACCAATCTGTCACACCCCAACCTAAGGCGGGAATGCCGGGGCGTGATCCGATTGGTCACAGCTCGAAGATACTATCATAATGTAAATGTGACAATATCTATTTAATTATTTTATTTCAAATGTGCACCCAGTATTCAATACAACAATACAATTCAACTAAATATATACAATCATTTAAATTCAAGTTTTGTCTTCAATGTAACCCTAAGATCTTTCTATGTGTCTATACTTCAACTTCAAGCAACCTGCATATGCGTAGAAAATGGAGTTATGTCAATAAACATGTTGAGTGAGTTTATCACCAATCTTTTGACACCAAAAATAAAGGTAATATAATAAATAAGCAAAACGTAATAAATGCGGTAATGAAATCAAACCATAAACAAATAGATTGTCGACTAAACCATTTCCAAGCGAATCGGGCGCCGGTAAATCAACCATGAGTAAATAAGAATAAGACCGTTGCCAAGCAAATCGGGCGATGGTCAATAGTATGAGAACCCTCTCCAAGGGGATATGTCAAGCGATTGAATACAAAGACAAGTAAGCACATAACAAGTAGATTTGATTAATCACACACAATTACACGTTTGCTATTTTTAATATATATGTATATAGATATGTATGTATAGTATGATATACGCATATGTCCCCAAAAGGTTTGTGAAAATTGAGTAAAATAGGGGAATGATAAAGCTCACCTGATCGAATAAGCCAAACAGAAATGACCACGACAAGAAATCGGAAATCACGCTCTTCGAGAAATACTGACAAAAATCCTAATTAAATAATGTTATAAGTGAATTATAAATGATATAATACGTATAATGGATTTGGGATTTCAATGTGATTTGAGTTACAATTATGATTGATACGTTATGGGTTGAACAATTAATCTCTAAGGATTATTATTATTTAATTATAAAAATCATTGTTTATCGTATAATCGAACTTACAAATAATTTATTTGAATAAATAAGAGTTGCAATGTTCTATAATGATAAACGCTTAATTATATAATTATCATAAAATTTATATCTTGGAAATCGTAACGAATTTCGATGGTAAAAATATAGTTAATACTTATAATATGTTTAACACCTTTATTATAGTTTTGCCTTAAAAATAATACATATATACATATATACATATATATATATATATATATATATTCTTATATACATATAATATATATCTAATAAATAGGAGCAAATTCATAAAGACGTTTTACGACAAGAAACATCCATATTAGTGTCGGTTTTTAATAAAATAATGATGATTTATTATTAATAATATGTGTGTGTGTATATATATATATACTCACAGATACACGAAAACTTGAAATGAGACCATTTGACACGAAACGTTAACTTTTGTTGTCGGTTTAAACAAAGTATTGTTTATTGGATATTTAATATTAATTATAATACATTATAAATAATTAAAATAAGTTAAAAACTACAAAAATAAAGCAACCAAAAAAACAGACTGGCCGGGCCCGGCCAGTGGCTGGTATAAGACTAGAACACACACACACCAGCCATACGCGCTGGTTTGTCAGTTGATTAAACTCTGAAAACAGTTTATTATATACAGAACTTGTTTAAAACCAAATTGATTATAAACCCTAATTCATAAATCGATCAATCCGTTAAACATTCGTTAAATTAATGTTAGGGCTTTTGATTGTTAATGATCGACGAGTAGTATATGTATTTCAATTACCTCCAACGATGATAGGAACGGGGAGAATGATTACCCCGTAGCTGCGGCAAACAGTAGCGTTATGGCAATTATTAACGCAATTAGGGTTAGGGGTTTTGATCCTTGGATTATATAGAAGATACAGATGAAAGTAATTGAATTATAACTAGTCCTAAGTTATACAATCGGCCTTCAGTTAAGACGGTTATGAAACATATCAATTCATATCATATAAAATCTTATTTCCTAATTGATCTAGTAGGTTAGGCCGAGTTTGGTGAGAATAATCATAAACTTGATTCAATTCCAAGTTTATGACAAGAATTGTGGCTCAAGCAAGATAAACGGGTCAAGGTTTGGGTAAATGGGTCATGGGTTATGGGTTACAGATTCGGGTTATTGGGTTATAAAGACAATAGGTAGAAGTTTCAATTTAGTCCCTGAAAATTTGATGTGGATATAAAATGGGATTAAACTTTGTATTTTGGGTTAAAAATGTACACTTTCCAAAGTTTAAATATATTTTAAACAAATATAAATCGTATAATATTTTCTCGATAAATGCGAAACTTTATATTGATAAATTTCTCGAACCTAAGACGGGTCGGTTATGGATATAAGTTGTACGTGAAAAACCCGAGTTTCTACACGCGTACTCCTCACACTACTATATAAACAACTTAATAACATAAACCTTAATGTTGGATACACACACGATTCTTGTTACAATACCATGACAATGTTAACGACACGCCACCCTATCCTTCACATGTATTCCTATATCATTACACCATCGTAAATGTACACATATTTTCTAAAACAGCGTAGACCAAGCTATAAAACAAAATAGCAACAAGCTTATGCTTAACAATGCATTTTTCCAGAAAATTTAAAGAATACTACACACACATGATTGATTATATGTTAACAAACTACTTGACCAAATTTTCAATACAGGTACCTAAGTTGACCTACACACCATTGATATTGATAACTTAGTTGATACATTAACATTCGACACAATTTCATACACATACCCTTAACTAACCCACATAAATAAGTAAGTAACTGCATACTTTAACTTTCAATAAACCTTATTCAAAAGGATCATACATGTAGTTTATCTCCTACGTACCATTACAAACTAGCCGTGTTAAATACAACCATTGAATCTTAAGCGAACAAAAATACTAACAAGTATAAAACATAATGCTTGCATTAATTTAAACCTTTCAAACCAAACAACCTTCATGTAGTTTGTGATAAAACAAAGGTCAAAATAAAACCAAAACACCATTATCCATAACATGATTTTCAAAACGAAACAAAAAGACAGAAAATACTAAAACGAAACAAAAAGACATACCTTGATACTCTTTTCGTGACTTACCATTCATTCAGATTGTAGAACTTTGTTAATATGATCCCACTTCAGATTTATATCCGACAACAGAATCTTCGCTGCATACCTAATCCTTAAACTTCCCACTTGTTTTTTTTTCTTTTTTTTTTTTTGCTTCTTAGCATCTTCACTAAGCCCAGCATCCCAATCTCGGTTTCCTGTGTAAATCTCCATGTGTCGCATGAGAACTATCCCCGCATCTTCGTAATTGTTTCCGCCACCCTCGGATGTCCAACCTCGCGTAGGTAGTTCACAAAAAGACCGTTTCTGCAAAACATACTTTAAAAGTTATATTACATTCCAAAACTACATTTTATAACAAACATATTTTGATTTACACAAATTATTGCATAAAACTACCATCAGATAAGTTGTCTTCATACACTCGTTTAAGTACTTGGAATCCATGGCTTTCTCTACTCTTGATCTCCGTTTATTCTTTTCCGGGTCAACACTGTTAATAATGTCACACCCCGACTAGCACAATGCGGAAGCGTAAAACGGGAATGTAACAAACACCTCTGGTATCAACACATTGTTTATAAACAAACATTACAAACTAATTTACAATATATTACATTTCTTTGTTCTATTATTGTTTTACAGTCTAGATGGTACAAACAAAACTAGTTCGTTAACTATACATTCTTACTACTAACGCCCTTGCTTCTATTCATCTAGCATCAACCGCACACCTTGGGCAAATAACAGATCACCAAATCATTCCAATTTAGGTACACCTGAAAAGCAGCTTAAAAACGGGTCAACTACTAAAGTTGGTGAGTTTCACGAGTTTCAAGAAAACAGTAATGAGTATTCACAAGTCAACACTTATAATCATAAAAATAAGTATGTATGTATGTAAATGATGTAATTATGCTAAGCTACAGTGAAGCCTTGACTGTAAGTGCTGCGTGCATCCATTTCCCACGCTCCATCAACCACTGTGGCCCCTTTCCGCCCACAACATGTCCCGGTAGCTATGTCTAACACTACATAGCCTGTTTGTATAAATATGGTCATGTGCAAACGGCGCTATGTGACACGGCAACCAGGCCGATTCCGTTTGGGTTTGTCAAACCAATAGTACTATTCACAAGCCACCGGCTCGAAGTTAATCACTGTGATCGTGGGGACTTTCGTGTGTTAGCACTTAGATAATTCACATCAGTACATGTTTCAGGTATGTATATGTAATCAAACATGCTTTTCACCCCAAAAGTTGGTAAAACAGTTTAAAAGTGGGTCATGAAACTCACGGTTTAGTAGATAATTAGTACTGTATCAGCTCGTGGTTTGTTCGGTCCGCCATCAGTAGTTCTTATAATCAATATTATAATAATTTTAATATTTTAATATTATTATAATCCCAACACTAAACTGGGCTGTATAACTAATCTGAGTGTAGCTGGGACGCCCAGAAAGTGGCAATAGGCTTAGGTTGTGATGTTGTTCAATGTTTAATACTTAAAACTGAACTTGGCTCAGATTCCCGTTTTCCCAGCTGGGCCAACTTGTTCGTTTACGCGTTCAGAAAACAGTTATGGGAAAATAAGCTTGGGTAAATGTATTGGTTAATAACATGATTAAGTTATAAAGAAGGATCACATACTGGGGTCCCCGATTAGCCACGGGGCCCGTTTCCGTTTATTCAGTTTGATTTAAGAAGAAACGCGCACAATCCATCCGAATTGTCCAGATTTTTCATAGAAAAGTTCGTTTTTACTTAATTAGTCCAAAAATGTGATTTTTGATCACTCTTAGTGTTTTGATATTCCCGCAGGTTCGTTAGTCGCGAACTTGTCGGTTTTATAAAAACAGAATTTGTTTAATCTTTAAATTAGCATAATTAATTAACCGTTAATCATTAAATTATGAAAATTTAACCACTTATCAATTAAAATATGCAGATTTTTATAAAAATATTTCTGGAATTTATTTACTGATTTATTAATTTATAAAAATTCATTTTATCAGCTATATTTTGCCTGAAAATCGTCCGTTTACCCCAAACAATTTCCAAAAATTCCACAAAAATTCCTGAATGCTCAAATAATGTCCCAAATCAACCTGTATCAATTTCAGAATGTAAAAAGTTCGTGCGATATTCTTTTCGGCCCAAATTCGGCTATAAAAATTCACACGAACGCATATAAACAAAACACCTCTAAACTTCTCCAAATGATCCCAAAATTCATATGTGATCAAAATACATCAAATTTGAGTTTCCAGAAAAATTTCATAATTTTTGAAGTATTTTAGCTATTTTTCCCAAATAAACGTCCCAATTCGGTAATAAATTCGCCAAATATTCTCGGATGGTCGAAAAATTACCAAATTTGAACAGGGACTCATTGACATGATCCCTGATGTCCTTGAAAGATTTCAAGGCCTAAAAATATGCACATTACAACCTTAACCTAAATAGCCCGTAAGCGAGTGATTCGGCATTACCTTAGCGGGTTTGGCTCGTTTCCGACTTTTTAATCAAGTTTTCAAGTTCTTGTGCTTCTAAGAAAGCTAGGTACAAGTCCTATATCACAAAAAAAGCAATATTTCATCAACATAACAGCCCTTAACTTAGGGTTTCGGCTAGTGCACAAAAACGAACTTTTGAACCGTAAAAACGCCGTTTCAACCCTTTAATCCGTGTTTATGGCCAAAAAACTATCAAAACAGGTTCCTTACCATGTGTATGATCAAAAAATGTTTATGGACCATTTTTAGGATTTTTACACGGTTAGGAATGATTTTTAGTAACCAAGACATGTTTTTATGGTATTAAACAAGTTTAAACAAGTTCAAAAGCTACTTATTTAAGCTCTTTACCTTAGGGTTTGAAGGTTTTCTGGAATTTCAGCTTGCATCTGCTTGGACCTCAGTTTTTATAAACCAAAATGGATAAACAAGCTTCCAAAACAAGTTTTATAAAAAGAATGGGGGGTGGGTTGGGCTGTCCGATCGGAAGCCTTCATGGGCCCATGATGGGCTATTTTGGCCCAATAATCTGGTTTATCAAGCCCAAATACAAAAAGCCCGGTCCAAATTTAGTTCGGGTTCGGTTTTTGGCGCGAAAAACTTATCGGGTGCGTTAAACAACGCGAAAACAAGTGTTTTTCGGCTAGTTTTGAGTAAAATTATAAAAACATACTATATGTTTGTAAAAATCAAAAATATTTTCACGGATCACTTAAAACATTTCAAATAAGTGTTTGGTAAGTCTTTTTCGGCTTAACGGATTATACAATGCTTGGTTTGTAACTATCTTTCGCGTTTAAATCTATAGCGGGTAGTTAAACGAGCATATTTTCGTTTAACTTGTTTGCTATCAAACTAAGGCCATATTTCTAATGTTTTAGCTTGTATTAAACGTATATCACTTATAGATGGCCCCTCGAGTTATCTGGGTCATAACCCGACCCGTTCGGTTAATCGTTCGTTTGTTACGCAAAAGGCGTTTATTTGCTTAATCGGTAAATACGTACTGAGGTGTACCTTGTTTTGGCTCAAATGTCACAAATAACCACTATCGCCAGATTTTTTAAATCAAACACAGAAGATAATCGTGGTCGACTGATTTGACGGGGAAGAAAATCATGTCGTATGGCCTTAGCGTCATATCACCATTGTCTCCGCCCATCACGCATGATATATTTGTCTTCACCAAGCTATCAATTTTTTGTTCCGAATCGATACAAAACTCCCCACTTACTCCCTTCTTTCTAAAAACCAAATCGAACCACAACGTTAACTAATAATATGACAGACAACATTATTTAATATTGCTACTAACAAATTATTGGAACACCGGAATAAAAATTACGTACTAGCAATGTGCATCAACGAAACAGTCAATACTTTGATCCACTATCTCGCTTGTCCTCTACATTATTCAGTACCAACGACCAGCATTCAACAACATTGTGATTTATGTTCATGTCAGGCTGCAAGCTCTCAAACAAACCATGTAATCCGAGACGACCTTGTTTAGTAATGAAAACCGACTCCCTACACACATCATACAACATATGTAACAATTATTACAGTAGGAATTTAAATGCCTTCATTTATATATATTTACTAACCTTTCTGGCCATCTTATTCTTCTTATTCTTCAGAGGTAATGCCAAACCTCATTTTCTGACTTCTCTTCCTTCTTTCCTGTATCAACTACCCTATTCATAAACGGTGACCGTAAAGCATACGCTAAACGTGTGGCTCTTTTGGCCTTTCAAATACAAAAGATTTTCCCTTAAGCTTACTAGTAACAACACTCAACGGTATTTCATCCATTTTAGTATCATAACCTTCTCTCATTTCACAAACAGTAGGTATCCTACATATAACATCACCTACCAAATTCACACCGGCTTCTCTATTGTTAACCGGTTATTTCAAATTAGAACTTCCAACCTCTTAGGTAAGTCCCAAACTAAATAACGAACCAAAAGCATTATCATATTTTTTTCATAGAACTTGATTCTTTTCTTTTTAACTCCACAATATCAATAGTCCTAACAACTTGGTCCACCCACTCGTCATCATTCCACATATGCGTGAAATTTTCTTGCTCCTCTATTACATCTGCAACAACTTTCGTATTTCCTTCAACTTCCACGTGAGGATGTCTTAAAAGGTTTACCGGTAACAGTCTCGTACATATCAGATAGTTTCTTGATGTCAACATTGAATGTATCGCAAAACTGACCTTCACATCACCTAGCGCTATACCGACAATGTCAACCTCATTACTTTGCTCATCGTTAGTTCCTTCTTTTTCACCAAACATCCTCCTAATTGCCCCTTTTCCAAACCCTACCAGCTGCAGTTCCTTTTGCTCCTGATCTTTCAGTTTATCAAAGCTCCATTCTTCCAAAGCCATCTTAATCCTTATACTTTGTACGAATTCTCAACTTGTCAAGTCTACGTAAAATAACTACAATGGGAAAAACTAATTAATACACCATTTATAAAGCACATACGTTTTTATAATGAACTACATAGATCCTACACAGCAGTATTTTATGAACTAACCATTAGAATGGTAAGCGAACCTAGGAAGTAATCATCAGAATCCTCCCTGCTCCATTTTCCTTACAGTCTTTCAAGCTCCTAAAAATTAGCTCGCACCAATCCAGACTTCTCACATTCATATCCTCCTTGAAGAACGTTTGGTACGACATTAGATGTTTCCCATTAACTTGACATTAAACCATACTTGTGATGAACAACATTACAAAGTCCAACTTAATCATCCAATCGACATCTATGTTTCCAGTTTATCAGCTATAATTGCTGCACTAATTTCTTTTACATTACGATGAAAGGCTCTGCATTGTTTGCTAACATTCCTATTTCCCTTTCTGTCATCACTTCTGCCTATCCTAACCCCTACCATTGATAAACCTGTCAGCTTATGAATTCTCTCCTTCGTGATCTCGATACAACCACTTTCGACCTTTATCCTCATCGTTGCACTATCAAACCTATCGACAACATAGTAGCCTAAACATGAGGGGATCCCAGCTACATTCAAATTTAGGATTTTCTCAAATCCCCATTCTTTAACAGCTTCCTTTTGTTTTTCAGATAAATATTACAAGCCACTCCATAGAGATCGTGGTGACGAACGTGTCCTTAGGCTTGGAACTCCAACATATTCCTTCTTTTGATTCGTTTTTTATTAGACTTTTGTACATTTCCCACATGAGGCGCATTCTGAACAAAATCATCATCATCCTCAACATGTGTTTTTGATGTCCCTTCACCTATTCTCCTATCATCACCTATTTTTTTTCCTACAAGACAAGAATAAAATGTTTACTACACATATTAAGCTGATTCAACATGTCTTATACAATTACCTTTACTGGACAACACTTCCACATCGTGTTCCAATAGGTTATCCACTGCATTAAAAAATGAATACCAAATTAAAACATACCTCAACACCACTTAACCAGTTTAAAAACTCAATACTCTACAACCATTACCTCTACTTCTCTTTTTACCACAACTGCTACTTCCATCCTTCGTGTTATTGGTAACTTTATCACAATCCACACCTGCTTTATGTGTAAAGTAAATGAAAGTTATTGAATGAGATGCATATTGCCCTTCACACCCTACATACTGGTTTTTCTTCAACTCAATATGTGTGTTAAACACATAACATAATATGCATATTAACATCCAACACATACACCACATAATGACATACACCCAAAAAAATAACAAAATAAACAACTTAATATGCATTACCTACACATAGTAATAAGTATTAACCGACAAACCCAACATACTAACAACCACATTGTATTAATCACACCTTAGGAAGTTAACACCAACCACCTTAAGAAGTTATTACAAAACATATATACATGTGCTTGACTACATAAGTTGAAATCTTTCCTACATAGGAAAACTCAACACGCTTACAATGCAACACTATAAGGCTAAAAAAGCACCACTTACAAATAACACTATAACAACGAACCACCTACACATACATGAATTCTTGTCAAAAGATTTTAATTTTTACATGGGACGCGACTGGTGACCTAACTCGAAGCTTCTTCGAAGCTGTCCTTTGACTTCTTCTTGCTGCACATAAGATACCTGATTACATGTCTTATATGATATCAATAAAATCATTCAATTTTACCTTGAACAACCATACCTTTCTTCAATGACATATTCTTTTTCATCTTGGGCTTACCTACACAGAGAGCAAACACAATACTTCAAAGCCAACATTTAAACATAATTGCATATAATCCATTGCTTCTAATTCCTAAAATTACATTCGTTGTAACAACCTACATTTTAAACCTACACACACAAAAGCATCTAAACACACCTGGTAACAAAAAACTAAACTTTCTAAATTGCTATCTACTATCAAAATATTAACCATCTTAATGACAATTTAACATTAATGTAACACCGTTAATTTTCGGTTCAAGGATTTAGAGCTTGTGAAGTATGTACATTTCTCGGGGTTAATCTAGCCTTCCTCGGAGACCCTCTCGTCTTTCCGGTGCGTTTAATTCATTAAGCTTTTCTTTGAAGTTGTTATATCCTTCAAATTGGAGGGGCTAGAGTGTAACATTTTATATTATAACAAAAAACTAACCCTAGCCCGCCCCCCTAGCAGCCGATCGGCCCCTATAGCAACCACTAGAGCTTCGTTTTTCTTTTTTCCAGCCGCTCCCAAGGTTTAAAACTTCAATTGAAGTTTAGTTCCATGTTCCCTCAAGTCTTTTACACCTTAATTGGTCGTTATAACCCGCTTATTGATCGTCAAATCATATGTTTAGGCTTACCGGGTGGCTGTCCATTCAAGCACTTCCGGGGCTGTTTTGGTTAAGGTTTTTTCACCACAATATTTCTGGGTATGTCCCATTTAACATACTTTAAAATCATGTGCATTGGTGCTCATTTGATTGGTCAACTAGTTGTAGCTTGAAAGTTAGCATTCGGTTGTCTATAATAGGGAATTGTTGCGTTTAACGCGAGAATTGAAGTAATTAACAACTAATTCAGTTCGGGTGGCTTCGGTTCGGTTTACGGGCTGTTGGAAAATTATTTTATAAGTATTGAGGCTGAATTGGTTGTCGGTTACTCAAACGGGTCGGTACAACGCGTATTCGCGTTTATTGAATAGTTGGTGTGTTGTGCTTGCAAGTTACCAACCCATTCAACTCGTGTAGCGTCGTGTGGACTTGTTGGCTGTGAATTTATCATATTAGGTCCACACGGGGCTGAGTTGGATGTTAATTGCCTAAACAACTCTTAAACGCGCATATTAGTCTCACCTAGTGCTTCCGGGGGTAAATTGGGAATTCTTTATTTCCGGGAGTATCTAAGGGTCGTGTTGGTAAATATAAGGCCCCAGGGACTGTTATAATTGAAATTGGTGAGGTTGAGGCTTTAGGTAACTCGAACCATGTTAAAACGCTTCGTAGGATAAACGAGTCCTTTCGGTATCGTTAGTAATGATTGTATGTAAACCGACAGGCATTTGAGTTGTGGGGATACTTAGGGTTCTCTAGCTCGTGGTGATTTCGTGCCTTGTGTCAGGTGAGTTCATGATGCCCCTTTTCACTCTTTTCAAGTTTTGGGCTAGCATACACACCTACTTGTTTTACCCGTTAAACTGTTAAATAATTGCTCATAGGTTGACTAGTAGTAATTGTATTTCAGATGCATCATACATATTACTTGTGACTTATATTTGTGAAAATATAATAGTTTGTCAGGATTAAGTCTTAGTACATATAATTATACGTATACCTATTGATGTGTGCACTTGATGAACTTACGTGTAAGTGTGCCTATGGGTGTGTATTTGTATGGGTTGTGGCCGGATCCAATATGTTACTCGAGTGACGACTCATGGTGAGAGGCTCATGTTGCATACCCGTGGGTCCAATATATTACTCGAGTTACGAATCGTGGTGAGAGGCCCGTATTGTGTGGATTTCTGTTTTTGGGTCCAATATATTACTTGAGTTACGACTTGTGGTGAGAGGCCCGTATTACTTATGGTTGTTGCTACCGGGTCCAATATGTTACTCGAGTCACGACTCGTGGTGCGAGGCCCGTGTTAGCATAAATATTTTAAAGGAAGGCAATTATTTATTTTATTATGATTCACAAGGCTATTGTACTTTAAACCGATTAATAAATATTGAATTATATATAAAAAAAAAAACTTAAACTCACTCAGCTTTAGCTGACTTTGTGTGTATGTTAGTTTGAGTTTCAAGTTAAGCAGAGGATGATTACCGCTTGGACGTGCTCGAGACTACTTGGTCGGTTGAAGGCATTATCTAGTCAGGGACATCAATAATGAAGACTTTTTACTTTTAAATTATTCTTAAACGCATTTAAATTGGTTTCGGGCATACTTCCCGGTTTTGGGAATTTGTTTTGACACTTATGATTTCCGCTAATTTTATACTCTGAACGGGTTTTAATTTTATACTATGATTTCCTTTGGTTTTAAATTTTTATGAATTTTGGTCATGATTACCAACTGTGGGATTCTCGGGATTCGGGGTCTTACAATAAAAAATGGTTTTTTAATACACAAAGTTAGGGTTTCATGTAGGAAACCCAAAATCAAGTTTATCCTACACATAAATTGATCATAATATACGAATTTCAGCGACATTAAAAGAGCAAGGCAGAAAAAAAAACAAAACCCTAACCTCTGTCAATCGTCGACGAGTATCAGATTTTGACTATCAAAAAGTAGGTTTTCTTCAAACGATTTGGGATTTTATAAGCCATGTCAACCACAACCTTCTAAGAAACTGGTTAGATTTCTTGCAATCGATTCTATGATTTCATGGAATTAGCTGATTGCTTATACTTTTGGAAGATAACAAAGAGAGATGTTATGTTACGACGGTGGGTTTAATTAATTCTATAAATCTTCTGAAGATACGGAAGGTGTGAGGTCATATGACGGTGGCATGATATATGCAAGCTTCAAGACAAACTATATAGTTTCCTATTTTGATCCTCTGACAACTTTACAATTGTACCCTTTTCCTTTAAACAAAATACTAATTTAATTTCTTCACTGAACCATCCCCTATATATATATATATAGGAGATGGTTCAGGAGAGAAGTCATCTTAGTGTGAGAAGTGTAAGAAATAATTTTTAGCCCTTAATTAAGATAGATCAATTGCCTACATTGATTATGATATTTTTGTAAATATTGATATCTGTATTTAATGTCTTTATTAAAAAAAGGGTAGTTATGTAATTCTTGTCATATAACAAACATGGAAACATACAGTTTGTCAATGAGAATCCCATTTTCATGCTTTCATCTTCTTAAATACCTATATTCTCTTAACTAACACACCGAACACAATATTCACAAATTGGTTATCTATTCGTGCAATCTTCGTTGAGTAGTTAAAGAATAGTCATCAATTCTTTACAAATGGGGTGTTTCTTGCTTGAACCCTAACTCGTGTTTGGATTCGGAGGTGTAGGAGGTCACGATTGTGAAGGTTAGTGTTCTGTTTTGATCGAATTCTCTAATTTTGATCATTTAATTCAGTGCTTAACACCTATTAGAAGTCCGTATACCTACATTTTTCTAGCGAAACCTAATTAGATGACTTCGATTGCATGTCTATTTTCTGGTAAAAATTTCATCTTGGTGGTGTGTTTAAGGTTCCTACACTACAAAAGAATTTATGTACTAAAGAGAAAAGAGGAAGATAGGATGAATATGTCCATGGAGGGTTATCAATTATGTGCACAGATATATGTTAATAAATTGGTTTTGTTTAATTTTGTGTAGGGATATATGTCTAGGGATAAATCTGTTTATGATGCATGTAATAAATCAGTTTTGTTTAAGGGATAAATCAGTTTATGATGCATCTATGGATAAATTGGCTGTGTAGGTATAAATATATGCGTTGTTTGTTCTTATGATAATATACTAGGTGTACGTATTTGTTGATATTCAACAATTTTTACGTATTACGGGTTTACTAGGAACAAGATAATATAGGAAGGTATTGTATATATGTGTGTTTATGATGTTTGATAATAGAAGATGTATTGTAAAATCTGGTTACAATAATATTATATATCTTTTAATTAAACCTTTTGTTTCTTTTGTATTATGATGTATTGTTTTTCATTGTATGATAGTAATTCGTATGATTGATACTTGATTTTTCTTAAAAGTGTGTGCGGTATGCCTAAAATTGTGTAGGGTTTTTTTACAGATAATGTACGGAAACTAATAAGATTTTATGTATAATAAATTCAAAAATCACAGATTTTTATACGACTAATCTGTGAAAATTTTTGGTATTTAGTGTATTCATAGGATTATATGACCGCATATTTAATCGTGTGTATGTATATGTGTAGGATTATATGTACATATAATTAGTCTATGTAGGATTATATGTCATGATCATATTGTTAATATGTGTAGGACTATTTTATTGTGTAGATATTATTTTACTGTATGGGTTATTTCACCATATAGAGGTATGTTGGTTTATATAGACCGTTGGACATTTGGGGCCAGGTGCGGTTGAAAATTTGATACTAAACAAATTAAAGATAAGATGGGCTACACCCGAAAAAGAAGACTCCAAAATTTTTACAAGACACATGAAGACCTTTATGATGCAACACTAAGAAATTGAGATAGAAGAGTCAATTAAGCCGGATCAACAACTGTTAGGCATAAAGAGAAAATATGTGGGCATGGATTCTGCTTGCCAATATAAACACGATAAGATATGATATTATGAAGTTTCTTAGTTCGAAAGAGAATAAGGATTAGATAAATTTTTTTAAGGTTGTGATGATTCATTATTTTGTCATTTTTTTTTCAAGTTAAACTAGGCGCTAAGTAATGGTCTCTTTTTTTATTATCATATTTCAGTGAATGAGGATTTGATATGTTTTGACGTTTAACCATTAATGACATGTTTAATTGTTTATATTATATATCATTAGTGAGCCAAAAATGCCAAAATAAATATATTGTTAGAATTTTGAATATTTAATTTTGTTTTTCATTGGTTGTATAATATGCGTTCTTGAACAACTAATATATGGAGGTTTAGTAGAATAAAACTTGTGTGTGAATATATTTGGATGAATAAAAAAGTTGAGTATTAATTAGATATATTAGGTGTAGTAACTAAAGTTGTTGACATAATGTTGTAGTAAAAACAATACCGTAATTTTAAAAACAAAATTTTGAATTAAGATATTCCAAAATATTGAATTTGATAAAAACAAATTATATATATATATAGGAGATGGATTAAATACAAATAAAAAAACCATACTAAACGTGCAAATCAGAGAATTGGACAGTGGCAATTTCGTAATTAATCAAACACAAACAATTTCTTCAGCGCTGATCATTTGTAATTTATATGATCTCCATCAATTCAAAAACATATTACAATGCCATTCCGGAGTAGCTGCAACTACATTAATTGTTCTTAATTTCTCAAATCTTATCGCGTATTCGATTAATCGACTTCTTCAATGGCGGAAGACATGGACACTGAAATTGAAGGTACGTATTTCTTCAATCGGTTTCAATCAGCTTCTTTTAATCATGTAATTAGTTTATTGATTTGTGGATCTACCTATACTTAGCGTATTTTGCATAAGTTATCAATCGGTTTCAATCAGCTTCTTATAACTAGAGTAATTATTTTCACAAGAAGATTAATTATTAGATTATAAGTAGAATAGTTATGTGAATAATTAGTTTAATTGTTTAATCATAAATAGAGTAATTAGTTAATCATATGCAGTGTATTTATATGTTTGACCTTATTGTAGATTTTTTTTTACTTCGTATAACTAGACACGTGTAATTGTTTAATCTAAATAGAGTAATTATTGTAGATATTTTTATTTTGTATAACTAGACACTAGTGTAATTGTTTAATCCTAACTAGTGTAATTATTTAAACATATGTAGTGTAATTTTATGTTTGAGCTTCATTCCGATGTCCAAGGCAATGAACCATAATATGAACTAAATACTTGAATGGCCTTGACAATGCAGTCTTCCTCAGAGTTATCCTGTTTAAAGAATCCCTGTAACCTATCCTTAGCATGCACCCTTTCACCATCTTTTCATCAAGATCAACAGGATCTGTTGACGCATCCCCGAACTCCAAAACCTTCCTAATCAAAGCTTCGTTCACCACAATCTTCTGCCCTTGAACTGTGGCCTGAATATCTGCTCTAAAAACCTTGGCATTCTTCCAAATCTCAGTCACAATGCTCTCATAAGGATCTGCTGAATGTGTAATAGCCTTGCATATTCTGGATCTTATCAGAAATGGAATAATGACTTTGAACTTCGCTGCTTTAGGATCCTCTTCGTTTAGATAAGCACAAATGTTGTGCTTAGGATCAGTAACTTTCCCTTTCTTACCCATCTACAAACATAAAACAGATACACATGTTAACATTGAATTCAATCAACGGATAAGATCTATTCAGCATATATGTTTATATCTACGTATATGTCAAATCCAACGTATAAGTCTGATTGAACGTATAAGTCCTAGATAACATACATATATATGATCAGTGTATATGTCAGATTAATCATTTATAACGTATATGTCTTGTGATCAGCGTATATGTCTAAACCACGTATAAGTCTAATTACCAACGTATATGTCCTATATAGCGTATAAGTCATCACTAACGTATAAGTCTATTTGTCAACGTATATGTTTTGATGTTGACTTTGGTCAACGCATAACATATACGGCGTATATGTTTGTGTTTTGACCAAAATCAACATTATTGATCTGCAAAACAATTTTACAAACACAATCACTCAGTAAGATTCGTTAAGCTATATGTAACACTTTTTCGTTTTCAATTTTGTGATTTATCATTGTTGAACTAGCACAAAGACACATTATATTAACGTATAAGTCCGACATTTCAGATCTAAGTAATTATAGCTTGTAACAATCCAATTAAGTGTTCCTACAACACCTGTAACATTAATCTGAAGATTAAACGACTATGATTTGCATCAAACATTGGATTATTCTGATCAATTTTGACTTATCTGTTGGGTTTTAACAAGATTATCAAAGTCATAAATCCCAATTTTATGAAAAACGTAGTGGAAATTAGTTTTAAATCTTGTTAATTTCATATGTATAGAACCTATTTTACACATGCAAAACCCAAGCCCGGATCCAAATACGAAATACATACTATCAAAAACATGAATGTCACTATAAGTCCATGCATGTAAGGATACCTTTCAAGAGAATCAAATCCAGGTGAAGGAGAGGATGGTTAGAAGGCAAGAACTTCAAAGGGAAGGTCCTCAAGCTTGCATACCCCAAGCCTCCGACAATACACCTTGATTAAGCTAGGATTCACACTTGAAATTAACTCCTTCCTTGCTCCTTCCTTTGGCCGAAAACCCCAAGAGAGAAAGAGAGTTGAGAGGATTTTTCCTCTTGTTCTTGTGTTATATGTATGTTATGAGAGAAGCCACAAAGAAAGAAGGAAAATTAAATCTTTCAAAAATTGACACCACCCATGTCCACCAATGGACTTCTATGCATGCCTCCACTAAAGAAAGATAATAATATAAAATAAAATCAAGAAGAGGAAGAGAGAGAGGGAGGGGGGGGGGGGCGGCCCCTCCTTCCTTTCTTATTATTATTATCAAACCTATTTTTATAACTTTCCTATTATGTTATAAAACATTACAGGTGACATGCTTGGTAACCATTATTCACATATTGTTACTTAACCATCTTAAGTAACATTATGAAATGCTATCTCTCAAAATATAAATCATCCATATGATTTATTTATTTCACAAGTACATTATATTTAGAAACACCTTTTTAAATAACTCAAGTGTTAATATTCATTTGTTATGATCATATCATATATAAACAAATATTATTGGCGTTTGTCTAGCTTGTTATTGGGTATGACCCGACTTGGATCATGACGTACTAGTCACATCAATAATAATATGTGTCTTGGGCATATCGAGTCCAACATTATCCGTGAACAAGGCTACTGTTCATCATCAGATTTGAAAACATTATCTCACCTTATCAATCTGGATCAGTGTGTAAATAACTAATACAGAAATCACTAATCAACCTTAAGAGCAAACACACTTTTGAATGAATTTCAGGACAGAGAGAATTGAAAGGTCAGGCGCATAAGTACTGACTGATGCGTCGTATATCTTCTATATATACACTTGACTTATGTGGCGCATTCCTTTCAATACTTATACGTTGCATAAGTATGTCCTTGAAATATCTGATTTCATGTCCTATTCACACAACTGTAAAAGTTCCAAGTACAAATTAATGTCCTTGTACATTATAAGAATAACTTAAATAAGCTCAGTTTTGAAAAATCACTATTTTACCAAGTCCAAATTAATGACCTTGAGTAAAACAGATAAACATTTTGATCTTTTGATTTTGATTTGATAAAACGTAACAAGATTTGTTTTCAATGAAAAACCCAGAGAGATAGTTCACCCGTACGTCAAGAGTCGAAAACTAAATCAAAAAGAAAATCTTTTTGGTTTCTTAATAGAAACAAATATCAAATGAAATTAACAAGTAAAACTAGAAAATACAGAAATAACATAATTTTGTGAGTTTGAGCAGGGAATCATATTGACCAAATTTCCCTTCCATCATAGTTTTATTTTCAGCGTTTATTATGACTGGTGTTAAGTCAGTCATTGGTATTGTTGTCCATCTAAACCTTTTAAAGCAAATGATTCAGGAATTTCTGTGATACATTTAATTGATTTAGTTAGGCACAAGATACAGGATATATTAGTTCTAATCTTGATTCAAGAGTAATTTGATTTTTACATAGTCACCCCAACTTGACTTAAACCTTAGAATCAGAAGATAAACAGATTTTTATTTTAAGCATATCAGCAAATAATCCCCACTACAAGACGTACCCCCGTTATCAAGCAATACCCTAAGGTCCTTTACCATGGATGAGTACGCACGATTTCATCTGTTGGCTTGCATATATTGTGTCCCTTGTGGTCCGTTTCTTAATGGTAATAAAACGCGAGCAAGGGGACAACGTATGTCTAACAGCGGATTTTGATCAAGTCAGTAATGAATTTAGTACATAAGTACTTGTGCGATCAAGTTTAATGACTTATAAAGCAACTTAATCTGCGGGTTTGCTTTTTAAAGCTTGTTTAAATATTCATCGAAATGAATACCCAGATGATAAACCGCAAAAAGACTCAATGGATCCAGGAACCTTAAAGCATCCCATTAATACAGGATTTAAAGCCATAAAACCATACACCATTGAAGCGTTAACCACTTACTGATAGCTATGTTTTAACACATTTAAACAATCATTCTGATTAAAAGGCTTGAGTATGACCATCTATTACATTTCTGCCATCATTATCAACACTTTTGTTAGAAACTAACACCCCATCAATTTCGCAATTTTAAGTTTTTATAATGCATCAATACAATTAAGTACACAGCCTTTTATACCTACTTTTATTGGATTTGGGACCAGATGATCAATGTACTATCATCTTCCCTTTTTACTTCAAAAACTCATTTTTTGAGGAGCAACATTTTTTAATGCTTTTGACATTTTTGAATTTTATAATGTTTTTGAAATTTTCAAATTTTTCAATGTTTTTTGGATTTTCTTGAAATTTTCTCCACCTAAAATAAAAAACTATACTAAAAATTATTTACAAAAGAAAACTTGACTCTGATGTTTGGGATCACAAGGTATCCAACACACCAGTAATCTCGGTAACCCTCTTATCAACACCGCCCAAAACTTTTAAAACATTAAGTTTTAATAAGTATTGAAATCATGACTTATCAAAAGCTTTGGTGAAAAGATATGCTTTTTGTTCATCGGTGTGAATTTTATATACGGTAATCAACTTCTTTTCGTAGAAATCACGAAATTAAGTGATACCGTATCTCAATATGCTTAGTTTTAGAGTGGTCTACCGGATTCTTAGTTATGGAAATTGCTGCATTATTATCTACGAAGATAGGGGTAGTAAGAAAATTCAAACAGTAGTCCCATTTGTTGTTGTATCTAAAGAACCTGAGAACAGCAACTGGAGGCAACTACATACTTAGATTCATAGGTAGACAACGAAAGCGTGGTTTGTTTCTTGCATTACCAGGTGACAAGACGCTTGCCGAAGAACTGACACCCTGCCGTTGTAGATTTGGCATTCAGCTCACAGCTTCCGTAATCTGAATTAGAATATGCCCTTAACAGAAACTCATCGTCTTTTGAGTACCAGAGACCGACCCCCGGACATCCCTTGAGATAGCGTAGAATTATTTTGACGATCATGAGATGTGAAACCTTTGAAATCGATTGATATCGGGCGCACAAACAGGTAGCATACATAATGTTTGGCCGTAAAGCAGTAAGATACATCAATGAGCCTATCATAGATCGGTATAATGTTTGGTCAACCTTCTCCCCGTTGGGATCAGGACCGATACTATGATTCAATGGAAGAGGAGTACTGATTGCCGATGCATCAGTGTTAGTGCATACGTCTATTGCTTTCGTCTTAGTCAAGTGAAGGTTCGCGGAGCTTTAAAGGAGCTAAAATGTGGAGCATTCTAGATGGAGTAAAAATGAAGATATTATTAATGGGGTGATAGAGAATTTGAATATGAGCACGTGGCCGAAAACGGCTCATAAAACAGAGCTATAACGAATAAGTTATGCACAAAACAGTTTTCTGGTTTTCTAGAGCATAACATATACGGAGTATTTGTTATATGGAGTATATATGTTATACGTTGAAAACATATACGCTGGTTGAGGACTTATACACCAGAAATGCTCTAACCACCCTATAAATAGTAGTTTTGACATATGTTTTCATAACTCTTTGGTCCAGAACGTATATGTATTGATATTTGTTATATCTTGTTGTAAACCTTGATATACATGAGAAATAGAGAGAATATAATGAGAAACCTTGTTGTTTTCGATCACGTTTAGGGATTCCGCACCTTCACGTTGATTATAGATATCGATCTACGTCTTGTTCACTACACGAACACGTTCCTACAAGTGGTATTAGAGCTTTGATGCTCGATATCTGAAAAAAATAACAAGATACACTCGTTTCACGTCAAAAATTCGATCTATTTCTCAACTCGTTAAAAAGTTCGTTTCGGATTCGTTAATTTCGTGCTTAATCGTTGCTCATTTCTACATCTAATCACTGAATCACGTGCTTAAACGTTGCTTCTAACACGTTTGATTTTGATTCCGTGTGTTCGTGTTCATCGGTTTGAATTACGGTTGATTCGGATCAAAATCGGTTGATATTTTACGTATAGAACTGTTTAGGATTCGTATACGAATGATTTCATACCTCTATGTTCGATTTGAAGTTTCTCGAGATTTCACGTTTTTCCGGCCGTGAACAGTGTTTTCCGGCATCTCAGGTTATTCCGGCAACCATAACAAATTTATCCGGCGAGTGTAACAAATTATTCCGGCCGAACCTGCATTTTCCGGTGGCTTAACAGTTTCTCCGGTTTGCACTTTAGAAAATCCGATCACCACAACTGATTTTTCCGGCAGATTGTATTCATTCAATTCATTTTAATTCCGGTGAGAAAAACTGTTTTTCCAACGAGATAACAGATTTTTCCAGTGAACTTTGTTTATCCGGCGACAAGTAACAGATTTTTCCGGTAGGTTATAATGTGAATAATCAGTTCAATTTGTGATTACTTCAATCAGATTAGTTCTTGTGTTTATTCCGATTTCGTGTCGTGTTCTTGTCATCGATCTATTTTGTTTTAATTCATACGTTTCCGATTTGAGTTCGATTCGTGTGTTTGAGTCACATTTCATTTCAAATTTCAAGTTCGTATTCGTGTGCACGTCATCCAGTTAGTGTTCGTTTTGATTCATTTTAAGTGTTAAGTGTGCGGGTCACTCTATTGGTTTTCGTTTCGGTTCATATTATTCGAGTATTTGCTGTTCGGTTTAGATTTTAAGATTGAGCAAGGGTATTTTGGGATGTTTGTTACATGGAATATTTGTGGCATTTACGTGAGAGTTACATGTTTAGGTTAAAGCTCAGTTTAGATTTGGTTATTGAACGTGCGTGGTGAATTTGGACGTTAGTTTGAATTGGTTGTTGATTTTATTTGTCAAGCAGGACAAACCAAAAGAAATCATTTTCTAAAACAAGTAAACGCCGATTATTTGCTGCTGTTAATGAGATAAACGTGCTGATTCGCTGCTGAAATACATTGTTCCACATGCTGTTTGCTGTTAAAACTGTTAAACGAGCTGAAACGTGATGTTTAAGATTGCTGTTTTTACTGTTTTAGCTGCTGTCCATCTGTTAACGAGCTGATAAGTGCTGAAATGGGCCAAAAACGTGCTGAAAACCTGCTGAAACTGCCGAAAACGCACTAAAATGTGCTGAAACGAGCTGAAAAATGTCAAAAACGGGCTGATTTGCTGTCAAAACGCACTGAAACGAACTGATTTTGCTGCTGAAACGTGCTGAAACGGGCTGAAAACGCGCCAAAACGTGCTGATTTGCTGTCAAAATGGGCTGAAACGCGCTGATTTCGCGCTGAATGTACTGTTTTTTGCGTTAAAAGTTGCTGAATCGCGTTTAAAACGAGCTGTAACGTGCTGAACTGTGCTGAAACGGGCTTTTTTCACGCTGAAATTGCTTAAACGAACCAGAAAGTTGCTTAAATTTGACGAAACGTGCTGAAATTGCTGAAAGTTGCTGAAATGACTGGAACGTGCTGATTTTCTAAAAAACTGGTTAAAACGAGTCAGAAAGTTGCTGAAATTTGTTGAATTCAAATTACAAAAACTTTGAAAACTTTCAAAATTGAATTTTCGAGTTTGTTTAATGTAGAAGCTACATCGAGAAGAAACAGAAGGAAAGTTTTGAAGAAAGAATTTGTTGACTTCAAGAAGATGACTGGAGAATCGTTTGATCGTTTAATCGAAAGATATTGCAAGCTTGTGAGCAAAATTGAACATATCGGGATTGAGAGACGTGAGTTTGAATACATTGAAAGGTTGTCTGGTATACTTTTTGAAACTTCACCTGAAGATTTGGGTATAAACATTTTGTCAATACTATCAGACCCCAACACATACTATAGTCGCAATCTCTCCCGATTCATTCAGAAGCTAACAATGCATGTGGTAATTGAAGATTCTGAGAAGTTAGTAAAGGTTGAACCTATGGTTGAAATTGAAATTGACCAGTCTGAAAAGTTTGAGATGATTGATAAACTTGCTGAAAATATTGTCAAATCTGAAGAACTATCACTGCCAGAATTTGAAAACACTCCTAAGTTCGATAATGATGGTGATTCAGAATTTGATGAAGAATTGGTTTTGGAATCATGGTGTCAGTCTAGTTGTGATCCTCTGAAGTTGGAATTGAGGGAAATTAAGGTTGAGGATGAAGCTGAGGAAGCTATTGCTGGAGTTAAGGGAACTGAACCTATTCTCAATCAAGCTAAAACAGAAAGTTTAGACATCCCAATTGTGAAAGTCGAAGAGGTTAAGTTATTCGAGGTACACTCTGAACCTTTTTCTCATTATCATGATAAAATCAAATTAGAGTCTAATCATGAGTTGTTAAACATTCATAACGTAAAATCATGTGAAAAATGTTAGTTACTTCATAAAGAATGTTTAGAGAAAGATGTGGAGAATAAATTGTTAAAAACTCACAATGATTCTTTACTAAATGAGCCTAAACATATTAAGGAAGCTTATGCTAAACTTCAAACATGTGAAAAGGCACTGGGGGAAAAGATTGATCAAAACGAGAAAATAATTTTGATGTTAAAACAAACGTTTAATGAAAAGGTTGATTTGAAGCTTAACAGTTTCAAAGCAACATCTCACCTCCTAGACAATATTCTCCCCAAACCGACAGGTAAAGATGAAATATCTGGGGAAGTTGTCTTTGGTTATAATGATCATGGTTTGGGGTATAAGCAAGTTCCAACCCCAATTTCCCCTGAGCCTCTAAAATCTGAAATACAAAAACTAGGCGTGATTGTGTTCAAAAACCTCCGGTTAGAAAATTTGTTGACCGGAGAAGATGTTTTAACTGTAACAAAGTGGGACATGTGTTCTTTGTGTGTCCTAATCGTTATAAGCATGATCATGGTAACCACAAAAAAATTGTTAATAAGGTTTAATTTGTACATGGTACAACATCTGATAGCGAAAAGGAAATCCAGTCTCGAAATCGATCCAATAAGGATTTCTTTGTTCGAAAAGAGAAATGTACACAAACTAAGGAAAATTCTTGTTATAAGAATAGTCCTAAGTTCGCTTACATTCCAAAATCTGATGTTGTTACATCTAAAATCAACCAGGAAAGTTTAAAAACAGAAAAACAAAAATTTTAACATTCAAAGTCTAAAAATACGAGCTCCAATGTCAAATCAAATTCAAATATCAAACCTAAAATTGTTGAGGTTGTTGATATGAAAGATTGTGATGTTAAACGGTTTGAAAGTTTGAAATTTTATGTGAAAAGATCTAAATCAAAGTTATATCATTGGATCATCAAGAAAAAGGACCCAAATGCCAAATCCAAACAAGATTTTGTTGAGAAAGAGTCTTGTTTTGAAAGTTCGGATAACATTGTCATATCTGTAAAATCAGAAACTTCAGAAAATTCAAATGTTTTAAATGTTAATTATGAGTGTTCAGACAGCAAGCATTCTATGGTAACAAATTTGTCTGAAACTACTGAAACTGTTGAGAGTTTTGAAAATGTTCCGAGGTCCAAGATCAAGCGGGCTTGGATTTCTCTGTTTTCTAAAACTGTGTGTGCAGGGGCTCCCATCATTCATAATGTCAATCATTGGAGCATGGTTGTGCTAAACATTGTCAAATCAACGGAGGGCGGGGCAAACACAGGAAATCTAGAAAGATGGAGCTCATTACGGTTTGCTTTTCATGTCCATTTTGAATTGCCTAATTGTTTATTCTTGTTAATGAGGCTGCCATTGTGATTAACTAAAAGTGATCTAAAAAATAACTATAGACCACATCAAACAGTCAAGTTTATTTTTCATATGGTTTTTGATTTTAGGGCGAGAAATTTCTGAAAAACCAAAAACATTGAAAAATCTGAAAAAAAGCCAAAAACATTATAAAATTTCAAAAATGTCAAAAACATTAAAAATGTTGCTTCTCAGAAAATGAGTTTTTGAAGCAAAAATGGAAGATGATAGTACATTGATCATCTGGTCCCAAATCCAGTAAAAAGCAGGCATAAAAGGCTGTGTGCTTAACTGTATTAGTGCATTTGTAGGCCTTTAAAACAAACAAGTAAGGAAAATTAAGTGATATAAACCTAAATACAGCCGAATCTATTGGATTAACATCTTGAAGCTTAGTTAATATCTGCTTTAAGAAAATGGAAAGTTTAAAGATTGTTGTGTGTGTGCATGTGTTCATTTTGCAAAGAAATTCAGCTTATTTTGATTTTTATTTTGCAATGAAATTCAATTTGATTTTTTCTTTATTTTTATTTAAATCTTGGATCCTCTCCTGCGCGATAAGATTATCCAACCTGAGGGTTAAGATTTGGGTATTCTGCTTTATTTTTCTTGGTGTTCCGTATAAAGCTTTAGACTTTCTCCACGTGATAATATGGTATTAGCCGACCTGATTGTTAAAGCCTTATACAATTTCAACTTATTTTATCTTTTTATTTTTGTTAAAATGGAACCTTATCTGCATTTAGTAATACCGATCTTAAGTGAAAATTTTAACGTTCTGAGTTGTTTTGTTTTGTTATTTTTACATGAGTCACAGCTAATC